>NW_026125359.1:0-123067 GCF_943737965.1 Phodopus roborovskii | reverse complement strand
GATGGAAAACACTATTTCCAAATTCATAACCAACTGCTCGAAAACAGCTCCCAAGTTTTCTGATCCCTTAATTCAGGGCAGCTGTGGACTTCGAAATAATAGGCTATATTTAAAGTTGGGTAACTTCAGTGGATTCTGGCTTCCTTTAGGTATTACTTCAGGCAGGGTTGCCTCTGGGCTTCAATGTCCTCCTTTGTCAAACATAAGTAGTGAATTCCTAAGTAATGAATCTAATTTGGTGATTGTATGAGAGAAAAAACAAACAAAAAAACAAGACAAAAATATAACTTGAAACTGAGGAAATAGTTGAACATTTCATTCTTATTACTTAAAAATGTATCAATGTGTTACATTTAGGGTTCCATTATGACATACATGTAAATCACTGTGCTTTACTCCAATTTTATCTCCTTTCCTGTTGGCCTCTTTCTCCCCACAAATTGTCCCTCCTCTTCGACTTTGGCTTTTGTTTTACAGAGAGGTAGACATTTCACTGACAAAAGAAGGAAGAAAGAGCAATAATTGTCTGGAACTGAGATGGGATATAGTGGAGACTAATAGTGGGAAATAGCTTGCTTGCAGGTCAGGCAGTTTTGAGAGGCTCTGATTGATGCTTAGAAAACATGGGTACATCTGGGCAGGACAGACTTTCATCAAGACCATAGAAGGGACAGCTTCCAGTTTTCCCACTTTACTTTGCCCCCATCAGCCTCACCCTTACCCTTTTCTTATAATCCATGCAAGTTGGAAGGGTGGCAGCTATGGAAGCAGGCAACAGAAGGCAGGGAAAGTAAATTACAGTTCAGGCAACAGAACAGTGCCTCCAAGGTCAGGCTGAGTGTCAACCAATTATGTAAAATCCTGCGGAAATAGAAGTCAGGGAAAAACTGAGCCGACTCCGGGCATTTTAGTAGAACTTTCCCCAGACCCCTTCAACCTGCTACCCACATGCCATCCCTTAGTTCAGGTCTCTGTGACGCCACGCGGGCCTCATGCTTCGTTCCAGTTGCAACAAAAGAAAATCAACCTAAAAACAAAACCTCCTCTCGGTAAGTCAGTAGCAGAGGAGCATTTTCCCACAATTTCGAGTCAGTTTTCTACAGTGTCTCGGGCTACTGGGCAGCTCCTGGGCGGGGTTCCATACCCTGCAGCTCTGGGCTGGGACTGGGCTCTGGCTACACCGGCAGGTGTCTGCTCTGGGGGCACAGTAGGACGCCAGCTCCCCGCAGCCCGGAGAGCCCGTGGCGAGGACGCGCGACAGCGGGGGTGCGCTGGCAGCGGGTGACTTCCTTCCGCGGGAGCGCTGTTTTTGGCGCCTCGCCCCCTCTTCCCGGGGCCGCCGGCGTGGTCGCCTCCAGCTCGGGCCGCGGCTCTGCTGCTCGGCGCCGCCTCCTCCCCCGCCGCGGCTGGCTCTTGGTAGCTTCCACGCGGGCCCCGGGTCCGGAAGCTGAGCATGTCTGCAAGCGCTCGGCGGCCCCGGCGGCGGCGGTGGTGGCGGGGGCAGAGCCCGGCTGCGTCAGGCTGGGCGCAGTTCGCGCGCGCGCGGCCGCCGAGCGCACCGGTGCCAGCGCCGCCCGGCCCTGCCGAGAGGGCGCACTCGCCGCTGCGGGGCTCGCACCCCTCGCCACCGGCCCCTCCCGCCGACCCGCAAGTAAGTTTGTGCGGCTGCTGGGCGCCGGGGTGAGGCTGGGCGCCGGGGGAACCGGGTTGGAGAGCCGGGGGGACAGGCTGGACTCCCCGGAGAGCGAACAGCCTTCTGCCTCCCGGTGCCTGGCGCTTCACCCAGCAGCTGGGTAGGTTGTGAGCGCCTAGTTACAGGGATGCTCCAGCCGCCGAGGCCCCCAGGTGCAGACCGCGAGGGCAGAGTGGCTAAGAGCTCAGGTGGAGGGCACCAGGGTGGGTGGAAGAACCGAAGGTGAGGGAGCGAACCCCGCAGGCCAGGAGCCGGCTAGTGCCGGTTGGGGAAAGGAAGGTTTGGGGCTCAGGTACCTTCCTGGGAACAGCCAACGGGAGAAGTGGATGTCCCCGGGATGGAGGGAAGAGGTCGGGGGGCAGACTTCAGAGACCAGAAGGCCAGTGTGTCCTGAACTAAGATGACAGAAGCGGAGATAGATGGAAAGTGGGGCGTGTGGAAAGCGGATTGGTACGAGAGCAAAGGACACCGGTGGAAGGGTCAGTGGGCGCTTGACGGGAGGATAGACTTGCTTCGTTTGGCGAGTCAGAAGAAGCCTGGAGACACATATGATGGAGAAAGTGAGCTTGGTTCAAACCTCTCCAGGGAGTGTGTGAGGCAACACGTTGAGAGCCAGCGGGTGCTGAAAGTGGCCTGCAAGAGAGGCTGGAAGGTGATGAAGGATCTGGGTGGACATGAGGGAGGGGTAGAGGCAGGGTCAGGCATCGAGGAAGGGGGCCTCTGGTGGGTCTGCAAGCCTGGGGGGCAGGTTTGGAACTACCGTGACAAGTCCCCTTGACAGTGTTTAGAAGCAGGGTCTCAGAGGTTGGGTTGCAGTCGAGTTCTTCCTCCATCTCTTACTGGGTTTGCAGGCGCCCTGGGCTCCCTGGTAGATGTGGACAGCGATGAAGCAGCGGGAGAAGGTAGTCCTCAGGGGGAGGCCACGGTGGTTCGAATGCGGGAAATCGGGTTCCTTTTAAAGCGGCTGGATTTGTGCATTACAAAGAGGGGAGTGGTGTGTGTTCTAGGCCACGAAGATCCCTAGTCTCATACCGGTTGAAGGGATGTAGCATGGTTTGTGATGATGGGAAGTCAGGGCAGAAGTCTGCAGCATGCAACACAAGGCAGGGGAGTATACATGCATGCGTTTGCAGGTGCATGTTGCCGGCCAGGGGTCGTTTGTGTTGCTGCAGTCTGGATTCGAGGACTGAGAGAGCCAGGACTCTAGGTGGCCCAGGGGAGGATTAAGGGAAACATGCCTCCTGTGCCTCTTCTGTCTCCTTTTGCTGGTTGCCTTCTCTGTTGGCCCAATGATGTGTTTCCATAGCCTCTTCCTGGTCACCTTTTATTCAAAACCCGGTGCTGCTCCTGTTTCCTGATTTCTGTGCTTGCAGGATGCATCTCCAGGCAGGGCTGTTCCCAGCATCTTCAGGGGAAGAATACTAGCCTTTCTTCTGTCAGAGAGGTTCTGGAACCATGGGGCCCTCTTGAAGGGATTTGACCATCTGGGGGTTCATAGTTCTCCCTGAGTTCCTTGGACGTGACAGAGGTGATGATGGACAGAGTAAGCAGGTAGCTTCAAATGGACTGGGAGGAGCTGTGATAGGGGTAAGGACAGTAGGCATTACAAAACTATTTCTAAAGGGGGAACCTGCTCTCAGTTCCAGGCATGTAAACAAATTACTTCAGCAAGAGGAAGAAAGAAGGTTGGTTCAATAAACAATCGAAATTCTCTTGCAAATTGACTCATTTGACCAGTGAAGGTTTTACCCACCAACTAAATGATCAAGGCCAGTCTGAGTTCCCAGGACCAGAAATGGGAATGAAGAGATGTCTGTCACCACGACCATGTCTTCTCAAGCACTGTCCAGATGGTGTTTTGTCTGTGGGCACATTTTAAAGCTACGGTGCTAGAGTAGCAGGTGAAGCTGAAGATGATGCTGGGAACCTGAACTATCTTTGGGGTGGGGTCAAGTTGTGATCTCAGGCTGGTGCTTTCCAGGCTGGGTCTCTGAGATTATATGTGTTGCATGACACATATGTATATCACATCAAATGGGGTGAAGATGAAGAGAAGTGAGAACTAGGAGTGTTGAGGAGATGGCATAGGTTTTGTTTTGTATTTTTGCGTCTTGCCTGACCTGTAGAGTAATACAAAATAAAGCAGACAATACTCTTCTAGTGAATAGGGCAGCCATTTACTTTGTCAGCTGGCCGAGACTTGGGGTCACTGTTTGAAAATGTTCTGTTTTTCTAGTGATCTGGAAGGTGAAACATTTGAACAAAAAGCATTTGCTGCCATCACATCGATGATATAGAACATGTGAAGGGATAGATAATAAGTGATTCTTTTTGCGCCTGCTTCTTTTTTTTTGAGAATATAGTTTTAATAAAACATAACTGTATGTTTGCCTGAGTTGACTTGATGGTGGTGGTGGGATGGGGGCATCAAGGAGGAGGAAGGGGGGAGTGGACACAGCTATTCAAGCAGTCAGGAGTTCGAGGACCCGGTGGCGGTGAAGGGAGGTGAAGGCTTTATTATTAATACTAAATTTAGTGTGAAATGAGAAAGTTCTTCCTCCCCACATCTTGCCTTTTAAGTACAAAGGATTGTATGTGCCCTCTGGCTGCTTTCTCATTTCTAAGGTTCAGAAGTCTAACTTGGCAATTCTCCTAGAGGATCTGTCCCTAAGCCTAGCTAAGCTTCAGCAAAAAGTGAGGTCTGCTCCCCCTGAGTGAAAAGCATTAAAAGAAAAAAAATATCCCTGATATAAAAGAAGTGTCAGTCAAAGTAGGAGAAAATCATTTTGTCTCACTCCAAGAATGGATATGATTCATAGGTTTAGCACAGTCTTCCTCAGCTGAGGGCCTCCCCTGAAACAGCCTATGTTAAAGTGTGGAGACATGTTTTGGCTTTTGTCAACTTTGGGAAGGGTGTCATGGGCACTTCACAGAATTACAGCAGGAATTGCTACTAATGTTTTGTTGAACTAGGCAGTTCTTGCAGTTGCATAGTCCTCGATGTCAGTGCAGTTTAGAAACTATAGCTTTAGAGCATTCCTAGGATTATAAATGGTCCCTTCAGAGATGTTTCTCTGACTGAACGTAAGCATGTGTACCCACACACTCTAGTAAATAAAAATGGATTTAGGTGCATCTCAAGCAACAAACATCAATTTTCAGAGATTTCACTACAAAATGGTCCGTGTTCTCAAACATTTGTTCTAAAGAAATGAAATCTACTCATTAGCAGAGGTTCATCTCAGCTTTTTAGGAAACATCTTATAGGACTGAAGAGGGCTCAGGGGTTGAGAGCGCTGCCATTCTTTACAGAGGTGATGGGTTGGGTTCTCTGCACCTTACTCAGGGGCTCCCAGTCACCTGTAACTCCAGTTCAGAGGATCTGCTGTCTCTTGTGGCCATCATGGGCCTAAGCTCCCCCCATGGTCTACATACAGGTCAGCCAAAAACATCCAAACACAAAAAAATGAGATAAGTGAATCTTTAAAAAAATAATCAAAAACATAAAGTAGGGAGCCACAAAGGCTGGTTCTATTCATTTGTGGTGTGAACTGAGCAAACAATCTTTATGCCAGCAGAAGTGTTCTCCTGGAGTATGATTCAGTGTCCTGCTCAGTACTTATTTGACACATTCCCTGTGTTGGCCATGTTGCTTTAAAAAAAAAAACGTTAATTTATAAGTAGAAATTATCTTAAAAATAACAATCAGTGATTGTTTTTCTTTAGTGAGTGAGTAAGCATAATCATAGGGGAAAAATGTTAGGTGAAGTCTTGAACTATTCAAAGGAGAAACCTTGGAGATTCCCGGGTTCTACACAGAGATGTAGGAGATCCAGATATTTTTTTTTCTGTATTTGGTTTTGGTGTTAAATCCACAGAATTGTGTGTACTGGGGGACAACAAGCTTTTCAAGTTACCAGCACAATGCATCGGCTAGGAAGAGGAACAATAGCTTGCACTCATTAGTGAAATGAGATCTGGGAATATTTACTAGGTAAGAGCTTTGTCACTATCATATCGAGGCCTACAGAAAGTGCAGGTTTGCTCAAGGTTTCTGTTGCTTTCCTAGCTTCACTCTCTCCTCTACTTATCATTGTTGGTTCCTTGCATATTCATTCTGAGGAATCCTCATTAGAGCTACTTCCTGTTTCATTCTAATAGCTCTGCCCTGCACTTTTAGCCCGCTTAATATCCCCCAAGGGATCCCTGCAGAACAGAGACTTCACACACCTGCCAAGGCCCTAGAGTCCTTAGTGCCCCCTCCCCCTTTCTCCTGTGTGTACAAACAGGTCTCTCCTTGTGGAACACAGGTTTGTCTCTCGGAAAGTGGTTGTGGGGAAAGACCTTGTTTCCATGTTGGTGTTGCTACTGGTTCATTTGTTGAGTTGTGTAATTTTAGTGTTGGAAAGGGTTCTTTCCCAAGAGAATAGCTGAGGAAAACCAAACCAGGTGAGAGCAACACCAGGCTCTTCGGGGAGCCTATGATATCAAATGATGGGAGCTACAATATGAACCACTGAGAATCATATTAGTAATAAAACTCAAGGCATTTGAGATCTGACAACAGTAGACTTTGTGTATGATCCGAGGTCTTTGGATTTGCGATAACCTCTGCCTTGTGCACCATTTCCAGTTTAAAAAACCAACTCTGACCGGGATAATAGTATTTTTATGCATGTCACAAAATGCATTTGTGAAAAGAATCACAAAATGAATATTCATTTTTTTTAAAAAAGATGTATCAGTTATAGAGACATATAATGATTTTTTTAAAGAGACTTAAGAAGAGTTTGTGAAATGTGAAAGCTAGAGAAACTATTAAGGAGAAACTATAGATTTTTGTGGGTTAAAGAGGCAGTAGGAGAGCATGAGATTTGAGGTGAGAGGGGGTTAGTTCTCTGCTCTTCCTTTCTGTGGGAAATGGTTATTGATTTTGTTTGACATCTGAGTGAGGAGAGATGCTTCTCTTTCACAGATAACTTGTTGAGCAGATCATACCTGACTGTTTACAGATTCTACAAATATAAAGGAACTGTAAATGGGTAGTTAGGATGAAGCCGAATTTCAAGTTGATTCTGTCCTGAGATGCTTGCAGTAGAAGTTTTGCAGCATACATCTTATACATCTTAAAGCATACGGCGTTCTGTTGGACTGTTTGGGGAAGACAAAAGTGATTGAAAACTGAGCATCTACATTTAAAATCATCAAAATATATTGGAGTATAGTATTCAAGAGACAGTGAGATAGGGTGGCAACCCCTTTGCCTTTGGAAGCAAATATTATACCTGCTGTCATGCCAGTCCTTGTCCCAGCTGGAAGGGGTAGCAGGAAAGATGGGGAATTTTGTAAGTAGTATGCACTGCCCTTGGTGAATTCAAGAGCATCAGTAACTAGATTTTGAAATTAATGCTGTAACAAAGGCAAAGAGTTTCTGTTTGAAGTTTGCTTGAGTTTATCATCAATAGGACTGATGGATAGCAACTTAGGAAAAGCAGTGCTTTACTTGGGGGAGAGTTTTTGCCTTTGTAAGTGCTTTTTTCCTTCCAAGGAGCTAGGAGGCTGAGACCCATCCAAGGCTTTCACCCTCCATTCTGCTGTGTCTTCACTATCTTCAGAATATTCAATGTGTGCTGTTGTTCTCTCACTGCCTTCTGAGTTTATGACCTTTTAGAGAGGTTAAAGCCCTGTGCTATTTGTCACCAAGAGCACAGTGCTCTAGTTGATAGCAGCCTGTTTTATGCAAGGATATGTATGCCTTTGACATTTATCTGCACCATCACTAGCAGAAAAAAGACAACAGACCTCAGCCTCCGGGACTGTGAAGCCTGATTTCAGCAATTTTGATCTGAACAACTATGTTGTGGCCACAGTAATAGATGAACCAGAATACTATCTACCCCTTTCCAGGGAAAGAGGTACAAGGCTGAGGTTGGTCAAGAGCCTTGCAAATAAACCTGGTTTTATTCTTCCTGGAGCTTCAATATCCACATCTTTAAGTGAGAAATAGTTCTATTTTCACTCTGTGAACCTATAGTGTTAGAGATGATTAAAATGATCAAGGGCCTTTTTGTTTTATCTCATTTTGTGATGAATACAGTACTTTAGGTAACAAGATCTCAAAACAAATGTTCAACTATGGATAATATTTAACTGGGATTTTTATTTGAAAATTCAAGATCGAAACTCTTATTGACAGTTCTCGTATTGTGATCACAGTGGTTTGAAAATTGATTCGGTGGCACCAGATAGTGGTGACAAATGCCTTTAAGTAGAGGCATGCCTTTAATCCCAGCATGTGGGAAGCAGAGGCAGGTGGATCTCCTGGTCTACACCGAGAAACCCTGTCAGGAGTGTGGGGGGGTTTCAAAGAAACTGGTTCTGTATCATTGCATAGTTCATTCTTGAAAAGTTTTAGATCTTAAAGATGTGAATTTATTGGTTAGAACTATCCTGTTAGAATTGTGCATTCATTTCCTGGGTCAAGATTAAAATACTGTAGGGGTTTAGCTATATTAAGATCCAGCATGTTCTGTATCTTTAATGATGGTGTATTTCTAGTGATTGTTCTGGAACCAGTGCCTATCCATTCTCTTCCTTCAGTAGACAGCACTAAACTGTATGGGTAGGTACCACACTAAACACAGATCTTTTCATCAAATAGGTTAATCCCTTTCTTTCATGAGCTACTTGGTAGCATCATGACATTGTTTCCTGACAAGAGTCAAAGGGATTAAGTCATTATGTAAGCTGTAAGCTAACACAATAATGTCTCTTGACCCAGGGCCAACCTGGCCTTCAGCACTGCTTCTGCCTACCAAACTGCAGTAGACATAAGGCTACCATGATGTACATACTAAATACTTTTGTGCACAAGTGTGTTCAGCTAACTGATGTTCCTCTAAGGTTAATTTGTTAGGCCTTCATACATTTAAAAAAAAAAAAATCACTTCCCAGTGGGGCTGTTATGTAAAAAGGAGAAAAAGCTTGTCAGTTGCAGCTGTTTTCCAAGATAAAATGTGGTATAACATTTTGAATTAATATATTAATGGACCAAAGCGCTTTTCCTTCATCTATTTTTAACTCTTTGCATAGTTCAAGATGACAGGGTGTCACAAGTACACATCATACTTTCAGCAGAAGAATGTTTTGACCATGATAAATGGCTTCAAGTTAAAAAAAAAAATGTTTTCTTCTGTTTTCATTTTCCCAGAAGATTTAATCATATAAATATATGATTGCTTTATTTTGAAGTATTTCCAAATGGGATAATAAAATCACATTTCTTTGCATTTTTAAAGTTAGAATTGAGGCCACTATAAATGTGTTGTACTTGTGGTATGCTATTGCATCAGTTGGATTTTTCCAGTAGTTTCCAACAAGGAGAGGCAAGATATTTAACAGACAACTCAGGCCAGGCATGTAGGTCACTGTTAACATGTGTATCTCTCTCCTATGTAAGGCATCATGTTCACTCTCCAGCACCCCAAAAGTAAATAAACAAATACCTGTTTCTGAATTGAAAGACTCCAGAAATCAACAGTGCATTTATTACCCATTGAATAATTCTGGGACCTTGAATTCTTAAGAAGCTCAGTGTGGCTATTTATTTGTTTTTTGAGACAAGTTTCTTTGTGTTGCTGGCTGTCCTGGAACACTCTCTGTAGACCAGGCTGGCCTCAGGATTACAGAAATCCACCTGCCTCTGCCTCATGAATGCTGGGATTAAGGGTGTGTGCCACCACCACCTGTCAAGTTTTTTTGTTTATTTGTTTGTTTTGTTTTTTTTAACTAAATGCATCATTAAGGTGAGACTTTAATGTGATGCTCTTTTCAGCATATTCGTTTTGTTTTGTTTTTCACATTAGAAACTCTATTGGGGAACTGTACAACAGAGCGAGCACAAGGCCATTTAAATGGATAGGATCGAGTTTTTTTAGTTACCCAAAATGAGAAATTATTTTTTAACAGGGAAAGTACCTAATTCGCTGGTTATCTCAAAGCTTATCTATGCTCTGCTATCTACAATGCATCCTATTACTATTTTTGAAAATGTAGTATTTCAGTCAAGCAAATGCCAGTGGAAAACTTAAAAGTCATTGATTTCTAGAAAAATCAGACAAAAAAATCACTATGTTATGTTATAGATCCAGTCTTACATTCAAGTACTCAGAACACATTATGCTTGTCATTGAATATCATAAGGACTTTTTTTTCTGATAATGGAGTTCATAAATTATTTTTGTTAGGTGAGAATTAAAAGAGTTTGGCAGTCTCAATGGGAAATTATGCATTAATTTCTTATCTGCTTCTTGGATTGCAACACAGCTTTCCTAAGATGACAATGGATGCCTTACAGAGTCTCTACATGACAAGTTCTAAGGCAGTCACTTATGTTATTTGGGGTAAGAAAGAAAAAAGACATTACAATCTGTAAATTACTTAAGTCAGCCAATTAGAAAACCGGTTATGGTTAATTTAAACAGAAAAGCACTTGTGAGATCCTAACGGTGGAGTTCATGGAATTGAAGGGGTAGATACAGAAACTCTTGACAAGGGTAGGACCCCAAGGCAGCCATGGATGATGTCTACCTGTTTACCTTCATTGAGACTCTACCTTGAAGGCAGAATCCAAAGAGAGGAGGGATGTCAAGATGACTCAGGATGCAGAGCCTTGCTTCAGGGGTAAATTAACATGAAGAGAAAAACAAAGGCAGCTATCCCCACTAAGTAAAACCTCTCCAAACAAACCTTGAGGGTGTTATCTAATTAGATATCTAAACCATATTGGTTCTTCATGCCCTTCTCTGGCTCCCACAGTCTATACCTAGTGAGGATCTTACCAAGTACTATTCATTAATCCCAGATGCCCCCTGCATTTTCTCTTGACTGCCAATACAATATATTCCTCTAGAGAGGAATCTAAGATTGAGTATAGGTGTTATTGGACTTTTCCCAGTGGAGGTATGGATCAAATTCAGAATTTATTTTCGTGCCACTTGAGGAAGAAAGGATAGAAAGATGGAGCAAAAGCTAACGAAAGACTTAGGGCCATAGGGCCTCAGATTGAGGCTGGATCCAGAGGACCTCTGCCTGTCCCCTAGTGCCTGGCCCAAGCTAGAAGGACCCCCGGACACCTATTGGTTCAGCCAGGCATAATTATGTTATAGTGGTGTTCCATAGGCTAGAAGGCTAGTTGGGAATAGAAAGGAATGTAGGGAATATTTCTGGGCTTATCTCTGTGCCAGTTGTCACTGAGTAGAACCCCGGGGGACCATAGATATGAAATTACCCCAAGATATGAAACGTTCAGAAAATAGGAAGACTTGGAAGTAGATCAAGATACATATGTGGAAAACTGGAATGGCTTAGTTGGATTAAACGGGCAGGATACAAAGCTAGCACAGAGAAACCACAGTTGTAAATAAAATATCTGATACTGTGTGACTTACATACTTGTAAGTAATCAATTCTTGTTTTAGAAGTAAAATGCTTCTGTAATCACGTGTGCAACTTTTTACCTACCCTGAACCTACACGAAGCTGACCGGACATCATTTAAAGTTAAAGGTCCTTTAAGATAAAGCAAACATCTCTCCCAAACAGAAGCTTTTTTTTATTGCATTTGTCAGGCACAAGTAGAATTCAGTTAGTAAATGGACATGGGTGGAGGACATCCTAGTTTACAAAGCTCTTTGGAATCTAGCATTTCATTATTTATAATCTGGCTTATAAAACATACCAGTATCAGCACACATATGACTTTGTTACCAATGACTGTTCGTGTATGGTAGTCTGCAAATATTCTCAACAATCATTTATGCTCATTGCATTGTTGAAATTATTGTTCATGTCACACTGCTCTTAAACCCTTTTATTTTAGGTATCAGAAAGATATGTATACCATGTCACAAATTTGTCCTTTTAAATTTGGCTACTCAATTTCTGGATTTCTGTTGAAGTTCTGTATACATCATTCTGAGTAGAAGCTATAGACTCTAATAGATGACCTCGACCCTACTCAAAGAACTATGGGAACTAAGGAATGCTAAAAGTGGGGAATGCATCTTCCTTAGGGAACATCACACATTTTTTTCATTCAATACAAAATGGTCATATGAGAATGTGCAATCAGGTGACATTGTACAGAATGAGCAGGTTATATCTAGGAACATATGCATATATGTGTGTGAAAAACAATTAATGAAAAAGGAGGTCATACACTTGAAGAAAATCTAGTAGGGGTATATAGGAAGATTTGGACAAAGGAAAGACAAGGTGAAATATGGTATTATATTGTAATCTCAAAAAATAAAAGGTACAGAATCTAAACTCTATCTTTGGTCCTGATGGATTCTATTTTGTATAAATGGCTTGAGGGAAAAAAAAAAAACAGACTTATTGAGTGGTTTAACTGGTCACGCATGTGCATGGTCCACTGGTCCCTTGCTCCATTCTGTAAACACAGTGCTCCTAGAATGCACACAGCACTTTCTAGCAGAATGATCCTACTCCCAGATTACATGTAGATTCTCTAGAGGTTGCCCTACAGTGAGATCAATACTGATAAGGATAGGACTCACATATAGGAGCTGTTCAACATCTTCTCGGTCTGGGGCGAGGATTTTCTGCCATCCCATATTGATGCCTCTAGATTCTGGAATTCTTGGTGCAGAGAGAGACAGCAGTAACAAAGGTCTGTCTAGTAGGTCTGGGACCGTCTATGCAACTGATGTGGATGTTGGATCTCATAGATCAGGGATATTTTTTCTCCCAGTTTTGGATAAAATTTCTGTTTCTTTAAACATTTGAAAAGCTAGGTTTGATCGTAGTGAACACATATCCCCTTGCTAAAGTCTCTATTTTCTTAATTGTGTTCACTTTTATACTTAGTGATTCTCAGGGCTGTAATGTTCAAAAGAATCAACCCTCTGACTTTAATGCCAGCAGATATAATGAGCTTCAGGGGACCACACTTGGCCCCTGAGCAATGGGAAGGATGCTGCTCCCATGGTTTGACATCCATAATCATATCCCTCTCTGTTCTAATGGTAGACTTTCTAAGTGTCACCAGATAGTGTAGTGAGATAGTCCGTCTGTGGATAAGGAGCAGGATAAACAAATAGGCCAAATAGATGTTTATTCAGGGAGAAATAACTGACAACCTAGACAGATGAACACCAGGAAATTCAACCCGATCCTCTCCTGTCCGAGTCACTCCAGAAAGAGCGCCTTTCCTGGCTCCCCTCCGACCTCCTTCCACAGGTCACTCTGCCCATGGCTCCACCTCAATGGGCGTGGTCAGTGCCACAGACAGACTATCTCACTACAAGATAGCTCTGGTAGTATTCAGGCATCTGTACTGGACTGCCCTTGGGGTTATGACAGGATACAACCTCAGCTGCAGCCACTAAGAGCACCACCTGTACACATTCACTATGTTCCCTTAAAAGGGCCCTGCCCACCTCCCATCTCTTTCTCTTCCTTTTTTTGTTTTTCTGCTTCTCTGCTTATCTCTCTGTCATACTCCCATCTCTCTTTTCTTTTCTGCTGCTCCTGTCCCCAGAGTCAGGTCTCCCCACTCCCCCCCATTCCCTAATAACTGCCTCCCCACCCCGTGAGCTCTGTCGCATGACATCTTTCTCTTTTCCAGCTGCTTTTTAAAATTACAACAAGCTCTTTTTTATTTTTGGAGTCTTTTAAGGTTTGCCTCTTTTGGAGCAATATCTGCTTTTATTTAATTTTTAATATTGGTGTGGTTTGGACTTTAGACCTCAGAATTATCTGGGAATTTCCTGAAATGCTAAAATATGCTATGATTGTGACCATTTTGTGTTCCAGAAATACAGGTCATGGTGAAATCTGCCAAATCAAACTACATTTTGGCAGATATATATTTACTGGGAGACAGAAGTCTTACACTGCGTGGAACATGTTTTTAGACTTTTACCCAGCAACCTCAAACACATGTAGCATCTTTCTAACAATTATCTGGAAGTCAGGTATATACTAGGCACCAGCAGGAGCTTTTAATGTATTAAAAGGCAAAGCCTATGGCCCCTAACCTTGTTTAGGTGGTATGTGGTGGAGGGGCTAGTTGTACCTATTGACTGATGTTGTGAGGTCTAAGTAGGTGGGGCTGAGAATTGTGCTTTGGGAAGGAGGGTCTCTGTAGGTACAAGGCTGCTTGGGGTTAAGGGAAGGAGGAAAAGGATGTTCCCAGCAGAGGAAATAGCATAGGATATGAAGAAAATGAAAGATGGTTTAAGAAGTAGGGACAGATGTGATGTTGACACCAAATAGGAATGGAGTAAACCAATGTCTGATATCATAGACTCTTCTAGGGGAGGCAGGGGATTTTGATCTTTAAAGTAGAAAACAGCCTGATTATCTCTCTTTTGGCACACAAGTCATTATATGTATTTTCTAGGAGAAGAACATTATAAAGCATAAGATGTCTAACAAGCATCTGAAGACAAAGGTATTATCTTTAAACACAGCAGACATGATACAGGTCCCTCAATGCAAGTGCATTATTATGGGGACATATTGACTTCTTGGGTAGGATACTACTGGCCATCACATTCTTTTTTTTTTTCTAATTTATTTATTTGAGGTTCTGACTTTAGAGACTTCTAATCATTTGCCCTTGTCATTTGTCTTCTTTGAGAAGTTTCATATATATTACATATATATCTGACATTTTTTCAGGTGTTTTACAGGGCTACTGAAGTTATTCTTGTATTTGCTTGATAATTTTAGTTGCTATAGTTTATATATTTAGATGGATTTTACTATAAAAAGCTGGAGGGACTGTTGTAATAGAATAAAAATGACTTTCACATAAAGCCTAATGCCATATTTAAATTGATAAAAACCTGAATATCCCATTTGTGTACCTAAACATTTGGCCAAGATCTGTCCAAACATGGTCTTTATCAGGATATCCACAGTCAACTAGGGCTTTGAATTAAAATAAAAGTCCTTGGAATTCTTAAACAATTTAAGGAAGAATGCAAGATGAAGTTTGTGTGTGTACAAGAGGGAGAGAGGAAATATTGTCTCCAAAGTAAAGCCATCTCTGCGTCATTTGCAGTACTAAATACCAATATGTAGTAATAACTACAATCTTGGTGTATTATTCTCTCAGGGAGGCATTTATAGTTGTAGATGTTCTGAGGCATTGGGCGTTCCCGAGCATCTGACTCTTTTACAAAGCCAACCATGAGCCTGTGAGCTCCTATAGATACAGTTTCTGAAGTGCATGAAGTTAGCTAGCACAGCTTGTTAGTATTCAGGCATTTGCACTGCCCTGCTCTGGGGACCTCAGCTGCAGCCACTAAATAGAACACTCCTTGTGTGCCATGTTCTGTATCCCCTTGTGAAAGGCAAGCCCCTCCTGTTCCCCCCACCTCCCATTCTCTCTCCAGAGACTGCCTCTGTGCCCTCACCCCCCAATAAACCTTCCCGTGAGTTCTGTTGTATGGTGTGACTTTGTAGTGTCCCTTGGCTCTAACCCGCCAAGGTCACCTTCTCGGCTGCCCCGCTAAATTACCACATAGCTTGCAATCTTTTTCTTACTCAGGTACTTAACTACCTAACAAATAGACATGCAAAGGTGTTATTGATTTTACACAAGGAGGTACTTTTTCAAAGGAACTCCAGATAATGATGTTCAGGGAGTGACTGAAGCATTTATAGAGAGATGTTTGTGTGCTTGGCATCTTTAGCAACAAATGTCAATAAGATCCTGCCATAGTATTAAAATTTGGTTCTCCAGAGGATCTTTTTTATTTTGATAATGCAGCTCTATGTGACTGTGTCTTTAATCTATGTAACCTTCTTTCATGGACAGCTTTGGTCCATATCAACCTTGTCAGTCCTTTGGTGTATGTGAGGTGACCCAAGCCCTTGTCTCATGTCACCAAGGGCTGTACATGCTCTCTTCTCCAGTTATGTGACTGATTCAAAGGTGCCTATTGACCTAATTGGAAGGATGATGAAAGATGATGAGAGACCAACCCCCTGGGAGTGGTTGGACATTAAAGGATGCTCTCTTTATCATGGAGTTTTCAGCGTGGTCAGGATTCTTTCTATAGCGTCTTCTTTGTTACCAGACGGAGGAACACATAAAAGCACACATTCCCTCCATGGACCACTTTATCTGTGTGGTGTGACTCCAGTTGTGGCTTCATAGACACATTGTTTTCCATTTCTATTTAAGCTAATTTGAGGTGAGTTTTGCTTCTGTCACTGAATGGAACCATGAATGCTGTCCCCAAACAAATTATCCAATGCCCAGGTGGCAACAGGAGAAAGCTCTGGAGATGTCATCTGGCCTAGCTGTGGGAGTTAGAAAGTGTTTTAGAAGATGGATCTTAGGATAAAGGCATAGAACACTTGAACAAAAGCTGTCTACCTTCAGAGGCACTTGATCCTAGATTGCCTAAGATACGGAGAGGAGGCACCGTTGCCATGCATTACAAAAACAAACATAAGAAATCACTGGCTGCATCCTAGCTACAGCTGTGCTGTTTGAAGTCCATGGAAACACTTGGCTCCCTTGCTATGTGTTTGCTTTTAGCATGCACTATTCCAGGTCTTTTGTTCAACAAATAAGATATTATAACCCTGATAATGGCTCTTACCTTGAATAAAAAAGATGAGGGAGACAGGCAGTAAAATAACAAAAGGCAAATTATTTTGTCCACCATATATTTCTAGTTACTTGGCAATAAAAAACCATCTATGCTCTCATTTGAACACCAAATAGAGAGAAAATATAAGTCAGTCATTTTGGATGGGAAACCCTGCCATAGCTTCATTCTATTCGGAATCCTACGTATCTAATTCTGATAGGCACTTCTGAGGAGGGAAGGAAAGATACACAGTATAATTGTGGAAATTAGTGTTTCAAGTGTCCTGTTCCAGAAAATGAAAAATGGAGGAATTATGCAATGCTCTCTCTCCTATCTGCCCCG
This sequence comes from Phodopus roborovskii, assembly GCF_943737965.1. Classification (NCBI taxonomy): domain Eukaryota; kingdom Metazoa; phylum Chordata; class Mammalia; order Rodentia; family Cricetidae; genus Phodopus; species Phodopus roborovskii. Next base: position 106,397 of record NW_026125359.1, on the reverse strand, counting down.
AGATATCCAGCGGATCCTTGAAACTGCCGACGACCCTAACCTACAGGGTCTGCAGTGTTATACACACTGTAGCTTTGCTTCTTCTCCCCGATTCCCCTCCCCTCTCCGCTCCTCTTCCTTCTTTTCCCCTCCTCCTCCTTGTACTCTCTCTCTCTGACCCCGACTCTGCTCGCTTGTAAAATAGGGTTATCTAGGATTTCTCCCATCTCATGAGCCTCCTGCCTTGACCACCTAGTGCTGAGATCAGTGGCACATGCTATTACACATGGGCCCGCACTTTAATAAATATGTACAGGGATGAAAAAAGCTTACTTTATAAACTGACACAGTAAAAGATTGATGATAATAGCAGTAAAACACACCAAGTATGACAGTATACTTTAATGAAAGTAAAGTGAATTTTAAAGTAAAGACATTTTCTATGCCCTTCTTGCAGACCATTGGCTTACTGTTGACTGAAAGCTTAGAAAGGAAATTGGGAATATAGGTGTGTGCTGTGAAGACATTTCTAGTACAAATTTATACCACTGGCTTGCTTGTAACTATTTCTTCTGGATGAGAGACTTGACATTTCTGTAAATTAGGGCCGTTTGTGGCTAAAAGGAGTCTGGGATATATGGTCTATTATTAAGAGTCATTTTTATCTTAGACTAACACTTGTTCTTATGGATAATTTCTGCTAAGAAGTGTTATAAGATAATCACTCACCTAAAAATAGACTCTGGTTACTAAGCTATAATAAGAAGTGAGCTCCATGTTGTCTTCCAGTGACCATGTAATATAGTGCAAGGTATGTTACACACAGTCTCCAAGCATCGAGAGAAAAATGACACTCACCACCACCATCTTCCAGAAGGTTTCAAAACACCATCATAAAAGGCAAACCAGTTTCTCTTTCTCAGGAAATTTACTGGGAAAACCATTCCATTTCTAAGCAAACATGGTTTCCTTGAAGCAAGCGCATCATGAGTGATTCATTGTGGATAGCATGGTAATCTATGTCATTTAGTGAAGCAAAGGCAAAAGGAAAGAACCATACCAGCAAAGCAGGCTGGCCTTGCATTCTTAGGAGATTGCTGAGTGAACCAAATCAACACTCATATCTGCACTTCAGAGGATGCTCCTAGTATTCGTGTTGTTGTCAGATGCTATCTTAAGTCTGTGTAGCTCACAGAACAGAGCCCCCCCCCCAGCTACTTCAGCCAGAAGGAATGCTTCCCAGTATCACATGGGAATTGGCCGGGAGCTCTACTTATTTATACACAGGAGAGTGCCTTGTCCATGTAAACCTGTCTTTTTCTTAAGTTCTTCTACCAATGGCAAGTTGAAATGCCCTGCTGCCATTTTCATGTACATGCAGAATGCCTATGCAGCTGGATGGGACCTTCGAGGGTGGGGCACACAAACAGATGGGATTCCTGGGCAATGCGTATTTTAGAGAAGACTACCGGCGGGATTGTATTCAAGCCTGGAAGAACAAAGCCAAGCCTTTATGAAGCTGACTGAAATTCAAGTGGATGATATCACTTGCAGCTTCAGTTGTACATACAAATACTTTTAAATATTTGGGTTTCTTTTTTTTTTTTTTTTTTTTTGGTTTTCATTTTAATTCCTGTGCTCTACAGGGTTTATAATTTCCCCCACCTTCTCCTGAGACCCTGTCCATTAACTCTCAAATTCATTTTCTTTATCATATATAGGCAAATAAGTATGTAAATATGTTTAGTGTTGCTCTTGTGTATATGTTTTTAGGACTGACCACTTGGTACTGGATAACCAATTAGGGCGCTCCCTCTGTAAAGAGTTATTCTCCTTCTCTCCGCATTCATTAATTGCCTGCAGCTGTTAATCTAAGGATAGATTCTTGTGAAATTTCCCCATCCATGTTTCCATATTGACTGGTATTGGCATTGTTCCAAGTCTTATTTAGTCAATCAAACTGTTGTGATTTAATGGGTACAGCATCTGATATGTATGTGTGTGTGTGTGTGTGTGTGTGTGTGTGTTAACTATCTTATGGCAGACACCCTGGTCCTTTCTAAATTTTAAATAATTATGACACTGTGTTTCTCATTCATGTATATGAAATGAGGGCAGCTAAGTGACATTCAGTAATACAGGACATGGATTTATATACAGTATGTAAAGCCTGCCTGACTCGCTATGGAATGATGTTTTCATATTATTTAAGTCAGGTCTAGTGATTTCTTCTACTTGTCTGTTTAGCATCATCTGGAGTTTACATGTGGTACTGGGCAAGGATCCTTGGGATCTGAAGACTTGATTGTGTTTTACCAGCTGACCACTTACTTGTCATCTAATGATTCTAGATTTCTTGCTGAGTCAGAGCACATAAAGTGTCCTTCAGGGTGTGTGTGTGTGTGTGTGTGTGTGTGTGTGTGTGTGTGTGTGTGTGTGTGTGTGTTTAAGTCCCCCTACCCATGATGCTGAGCATGCCTTAGGGTTTTATTGCTGTGAAGAGACACCATGACCACAGCAACTCTTAGAAAGAAAACATTTAATTTGGACTGGCTTATACTTCAGAGGTTTACTTCATTGTCATCTTGGCAAGAAGCGTGGTGGCATGCAGGCAGACATGGTACTGGAGAGGAGCTGAGAATTCTACATTTCAATTGATGGGTAGCAGGAAGAGAGATCCACACTGGGTCTGGCTTTGAGCCTATTCCTAGTAACACCCTTGCTTCCACAAGGCCATGCCTCCTAATATCTCACTCCCTACCGTAGCATCCATAACATCAAAGGTACCCATTGCCATAACCTGAGACTCTGTAGAGAAGCAGAGTGGTGGGTGAGACGTTGGCCTGGCCCTTAGGGAAGAGGGAAGTGGAATCTTGCCACTCTTGTATTGCATATGCTTCCACAGGTTAGAGGGAATGTAAACCACATACTCTTCTCCAAGGAGGAGTGAGTCACAGCTTCCAGCTGGAGACTTCACAGCCGGTAGGTCCTCTAACCGAGCCATGTCATGGCTGCTCTTTCTGGTGACAGTCCTCAGGGGTGATCCTTTCATCAGTCCTCTTAGTTGTTCCCATAGGTGTACCAGCCTGCAAGGAAGATTCAGAACAGTGGGGACTTCAAAGCCACTGTAACCTCCAGCAGGTTTTTCCAGTCTGCATCTCCTACAGACTCTCCTGAGTATAGCCAACTGGCGCTCTCCCAGAACCACTTTCTTTCTCCTTCCCTTCTCTTCCCTTCTCTTCCCTTCTCTTCCCTTCCCTTCTCTTTCCTTTCCTTTCTTTTTTTCTTTTTGCCTTACAAGTGACCAATGCTTCAGCCAAGTTTTACCTGAGATGGGTTCCTTGAAGATATCTTACCTATTGCTAGTCCTAAAAGCAGAAATAACAAGGACTTAATATACCTCTTTATAGCTGGGAGTAAAATCGTGGGATCCCAAGTGCTCAGATCTCCTTTGTGTGAGCTTGTTCTCTTTTAGACCGATTTACTCAAATGTAACCCTGGGTGGCCCTGAACTCACAGAGATCATTTGCTTTGTCTCCCAAGGCCTGGAATCAAAGGTTTGTACCACCACTGCCTGGCCTCTATGGCTTGTGGCTAGCTTTGCATTTTGAATCCCAGGGCAAGCTTCATTAAATCATAAACAACATATCAATCACCACAGTAAGGTCACTTACTTAATATCTGCCATATGGTTCACTGTGAACATGGTTTAGGATGCTTTTTCACAGATGTGCAATTCTTTGCCTAAACCATGGGAAGAGAATGTGGAGAAATCTATAAAATTAACTGAATAAAACCGAGTTATAAGGGCATCTAGTGAGTACAGGGGTTTAACATTGAGATGACTTTAACAAGTTATTGCTATGGCAAATATAGAAAATCTATCATTGTAAAAGTCAATGATCCAGAAATGGACCACAAATAGACCTTGCAAACAAATTTTACAGTTTATTTGGTTGGTAAGCAGCAAAATATTTTCCTATAACAAGTAGGATTTCTCTGCCTCTATCAGATTTGCTATTGTTTACTGATGTGCTTCAAATAGGGATTGGGGAAAATGAATTCTTAAAATAAGAATGAGTCATAATCAAGATAGCTTCTTTGTCTAAACTACCTGTGTTTCCCACTGTCTGCCTCAAGAAGCAAGTGGAATGGAACTAAGAAGATGCAGAGATGAGTACAGAGACTAACATATTCAGAGATGGAATATGCACACGGCCGTTTTGATCTGGAACAACAAATGTTGTTCATTTTCCTTAACTGATGGTAAGAGTTTCTGAGAAAACAACAATAGCAACAAAAGTAGACACATCAAAAGCATTCTGTACTTGTTTGACAGTTTCAGCACTGTATACAAAACTGACCAACTCAGCCTTCCATTGCTTCCAGTAACACCTAAAAAGATGCATTTGTGCACATACTTATATCAATCTATGAATGTGCTATTCATATACCAGCATTTATATAAAACAACACTGATGTTTATTTTTCCATATGAGTAAACACATACAATAAGTTTATTTTTTCCACATGAGTAAACGCATACAATAAGTTTTGGATTAGCTAGATTATGATGCGGTTGAAGTTAACCCCAGAATCGTAATGATAGACTACAAAAGTGTGCTGCTTACAACATGTGCCCATCACAAAGTTCCTTGGCTGGCAGCATAGCCTTCATCTGGAAAATCCCATTTTATAGTAAGAGAGATCACAAGTCTCGTAGTATGTTGAAGAGCTTCTGCCCATCAGCATCAGTTCTTTCCACGTCATCAAAGTAGGTCAATATTGGCACAGAAAATATGTCAATAGTGATGCTCTGTATCATAGCACTACTGTAACATAGCATGTTACCATTGCACGAAGTGTGAATATCTGCTGAGAACAATATCGTGGGGTATTAAACCTGTCAGAACTCCAGTGACAGTCCTCATAAAATAGATTCATAAAGTCTTAAAATAGACATGGAAGGACAAAACATCCTAATTAACCAAAGTGATCCTGCACAGAGAGCAAAGCTATAGGTGGCATAAAACCCAGTTCCAAATTCCACTGCCATCACAGCACTGGCTTCCAGACAGAAGCATAAAGCACAGGAAAATCTAGGAGTGAAACTGGTTTCCTAGCTCTCTGATCAGTGTGTGCCAAAACATAGGTTGGAAAAATGTAGCATGAGTTCTAATAAGTCTCAATAATAAAAACCCAGGAACAGATACCGGGGTTAAAGATCAGAGAAGCAAAGTGGCCAGCCACTAGAGAGTTCTCACCTTTACCAATGCTCAGAACATAATGACATGTAAAAAATTGAAACAAAGTCCTATTTGCCCTCTACAGAAACCATCTCAAGATCCAATAGAGATCTCAGAATAAGACCTAGAACTTGGAATCCACTTGAAGCAAACAAGGGGCAGCCCTCTCTGATACGTATATATGTTAGCAGCTACCTCCTGACCAGCTTCAATAGCTCAGGACATAAGAGCAAGAATTGAGAAGTTGGGTTGGATCAATTTAACAAGTGTCTTCCCTGCAGAGGAAGTGGTTACCATAATGAAGGAACTGGACTACAAAACGAGAGAAATATTTTCCAGCTAGTTATTGGCAAGGAATTAATATTTAGAGTACATAAGGACACAAAGAATTAAGCACAAGAATAATAAGTAATCTAACCAAAATATGTACAAGTGAATTGAACAAACAAGTATCCAAAAAAGTACAAAAGGTAAATAAATAGGTAAAAAACACAATTCTCAGCATTCTTGACTTTAGCACTTTGTCTTACCATACCCTTGGTTAGGTAAATTTCATAGTCTAGGATGAATCTTAAGATACTAATATTAGAAACGTGTGAATCATTTAGACACTATGATGTCAGTATGGTGGTGAAGCATAGTAAGATGGGGGCAAAAGCTATAAAGTGACTATTTAAGGAAAATGTCAAAGCTGTCTGTCTCTTCTAAGTTACAAATATGAAAAGGGATGCCTTAAATAAATTAGCCTAATATTTTAATTTTAACATGAATATGGATGCATTTTTTCCCTACAGATTTTAAAATCTACATATTTTACACTCACAGAGAAAGAATCAACACTGGAGGTTTGCTTTGCCAGGAACTTGGAAATTTTTGTATCTTCCTTCATTTATTTATTCAAGTAAACCCATTAAATGAAAAGTCAGGATTTGGAGTCACTCTTGATAGAACACTGATGCTTTCAAGTGATTAGAAAAAATTAATTAAAAAAGAAACACAGATTTCTATTTAATGAAGCAGGTCCCAAAATTTGGAAGAAAATACATACAAATATTGCACTTCTTTTACTTTAGACAGGCTGTTCTCTCCATAGCCTGGCTGTCCTGCACACCAAGATGGCCTCAAACTCACAGAGATCTACCTGCCTCTGCACCCCAAGTGCTGGGTGGGTGCCACCAGACTTAGCTATAAACATGTTTTAATGAAAAATTTAAATAAATATTTAAAATTAATGTGGATTTCTTTCCAATATTCTTCAGGTGAGGACAGTTGAATGTGTACTTTGTTTTCTAACAATGAAATGCATCCTAGTGATTTAATGACTTTATATTTCAGTTATCTTTGGTTTGAGAAAAAAACACAATAAAATAGTACCCCTGTTCTTAAGCTGTTAAGAAATTATTGTGTATATAGTAAAATCACTAATTTAAACAGTCATTCATATTTTATTAAAATTATTTTTGCTGTGTACATATTTCTTTTAGATAGTTTTGCAGCAGAATCAATTCAATCAGGTCTTCCTGACTACAGTCTGGAATCCTGATTAAATTTGGAAAGTTTTAAATTAAATCCTTTCTAATTTAGTCTGTTACTTTATCAAGATTTAATCTGTGTTTAGTCTCTAAATAGTAACTGGCCTTCTGTTACTCACCTTGCTAGATGTTTCCTGGGTTCACTGTAAAAAGGCAGTCAGGCTAAGGAATCAGTACAGTGTTTCCTAACATGCTTAGGCCCTTATTTCAGTGTCTAGCAATACCTCACCCACCACACACACAACTTAATGATAGTAAAGATTAAATTTAAGAAGTAAAATATAATCAACTGTTGTGGGTGACTGTGCTGGGACACCCCTTGGGGGAGGGGGTGAAAATATGCAGCATCAAAGGCTTGGGCACTGGAAGTCAGTGAGTAGGAGCTCATGCTGCAGACTGGTTTATTAAGGAAGTTAGGCCTGCCTTTACACCTCCTCCCGAGGTCCTATTGGCTCAGGTGGCCGACTTTGCTGCATTGTCCTTTCCTCATTGGTGTGTCTGGGTCAAATGTCTCTCTGTCAGCATCTCTGGGCATTGAGGCAGGCATGGCTCAGGGAGGAAGTGCCTGCTATGCATTTTCATGCTCTTGAGGCTGGCCTAGTCACACTGGGGATGGGGGTGGGGAGGGATTGAGGGGGTGGAGGGGGGTGGTGGTGCAGGGCAACTAGGCTTGGGTAGGCTGGCCACAGTTTCTCCTACAACTTTTACCCAAATTCCCTTTCTATATCTTGGACTTAAGGACATCTTTTTCTTGGATAATTGTTTTGAATTTTGTCTGTTTTTGCTGTATAAAGTCAGGAATTATTCCAAATAAGTAAGATCTCAGAATAAACTACTTTTAAAAAACAACAATTAATGAAAAAAAGGGGGGCATGAATTTGAAAGGGAGCAAGGACAGGTGCGTGGGAGGGTTTGGAGGGAGGAAAGGGAAGGGGGAAATGTGATTATATTATACTCGCAAAAATAAAAAAGTAATAACAAAATGTTGGGCATAATCATACAATTTGTTTTAAGGAGTATATAACTTAAAAAAGCTATCAAATGGAATCTCTGTTTTGCTTTAAAAGTATCTAAATCCAAGGCTATATAATATAAATATGGTGTGAGATATATGTATTGTTTAAAATTTTCATGGAGTTAGGGCCAACATGAGGATGGCTGAGAAAGTAAAGACACTCACCACCAAGCTGTCTGGCTTGGCTTCAAGTTCTAGACCCCACGTGGTAGAAGGGGAGAACTGATGCCTGTGTTTATCAGCTTTCCTCCGAGCTCCACACGGTAGCCACCTCTCTCTAAAAATGAACGAATGTAATAAAAAAAATAGAAAATAAAAACATCTGTGCAAGCAACATCAAAAAAGCAGTCGGGCAGAAAATTATTTTTAATAATACCCATTTTAGCCCAATTTAATAAACATCGTTTCCATTTGTAAACAATATTGAAAACCATTACTGTAATATTTGCCACTTTTGCATTATCTTCAAAATTGAATACACACATTCCACTTAGAGCACACATCTCAGTTCAGTTTAAAATTCCAGTTCCTCCATTAGGCTGACCTTTTTCAAGGGTTCAAAAGGCATCTCTGGCTGTGGGCTGCCATATTGGTTATTTAGGGGAAACGGTATTTGACCAGAGAGAATTTCTATTCTGTTTTGGAGTCAGTAATTGGAAGGTATCATAATATGATTGACTATGACTCATACCTCAGTTAATATGCAGATAAAAGCCCCCATGTTCGTTCATATTCACTGTTTTGAGACAGCATGTAATAATCTATACCAAGAATTACCTTTCATCTGTTACATTGTAATATTTTAAAAAGAAAACAGCGAAACCTAAGCTCAGCAATTTCATGCTTTTTGTCTTCCAACTGAGAAGAAATTACTAGTTAGGCATAGATAAAATTATTCCATAAAAAAGTTGTATTCACTGATGAGGAATGTGTCATGGAACTTTCTTTTCCCAACAGTTTCCTCCATTAATGAGTTACACTTATTAATTAGGCCTATGATTTGTCAGCTTTTATTTGCAATATCTATACTATCTCAATACTTTCTCCTAAAATTAAAAAGATATCCATACAATTATGTGTTTATAGCTTAAAATATATCATGGTTGGGCATCACATTTTTTTTCTTGCGTGTGTGTGTGTTTGTGTGTGTATGTGGTGTGTTTGTGTGGGTATGTGGTTCATGTATGTATATGCACAAGTGAGTGTGGGTGTAGCGGTATTGCGGGCGAACTTGTAATGGTGGCCATACTTACCCTTTGCGTGTGGCTTCAGGCAGACAAAAGCAGAAAGAGAGAAGTGTAGGGTGTGGTTTCACTTGCCTGGGTCTTTACCTTGAGTTAGCCACTCTGGTAGGAAGGACAGAGAAGCACTCCCATGGTTCTTTATATTTTTCTGTGTTCCCCAATAAATATTCATTTATCTTTTGTCTTGGTACACACTCGCCTTCATGTTGATGGAGAGGTAGAAGTGTCGTGTCTCCGTCACTCTCTACCTTGTGTGTTGAGACAGGGAAGTACACTGAAATGGCAGCTCACTAATTGACTGCCTTGCTGGCCAGCACCTCCCTGGGTTCTCCTAGCTCTGCTTCTCTAGTGCTGGGAACACAGCTGTGTGCTGTCATGGCTGGCATTTTATACGGTGAGTAGCATCCAAGAATCCAGACACTGGGCCTCATGCTTGCACCAAAGCTCCTTAACCACTGAACCTCCTCCACTGTTCTTGCAGTGAGGAAGATTTAATAAAATACTTTTATATTTTAATAGTTTTGGAAGAGTCAACCTTCTAATGAAATGGATCTAAAGTAGCCTAGGGGTGGATTTGGGAATTACTCTGAGACCTTACTCAGTTTTTAAACTACAATGAAAAATCACATTTGATAGGTTTTACACTAACTTGAGAAACATTAGATTAAAACACTTTTTAATGCTCTGTTTAACTGTTAGAAGATGACAATTTCCTGTGTTCATTTTTTTTTTTTTAACCTTCAGGCATCTCCCAAACACACCTGCCTTATTTATTGGTATGCTTTTCTTCATGCTTGGTTGTTTTTAATTTTCCATTACAACTGTTGATTTTTTTTTTAAGACCGAGTTTTGTTTTGTGGACAGTGTCTGTCAAAGATTCAGTTTGCATTCTGTGTTCTGGAGTGAGGACTAAGGATTCTTCATCATTCCTCCACCTCAGCAGGGGACAGGATAGGGTCCTTTTGGCTTGGGCTTTGGGAAAGTCCTGCGGGTTTCCCTTTTCTGTTGTCACATCCTTGAAAATGTTTCTTCTCCTCAGACATTTTTAGTACAATGCACAAATTGCATTCTTTGGTACCATGATACAGATTAATGCTTGAAACTTATAAGGCTGGCTTTTCAGAACGTTAAAGGAATTTTGATTCTTGGTGGCTCCAAAATTGCAGTTTTGGATGTAAGAGGTAGATTTAGTGTCCATAGGAAATAATAATAGAAGAGAATAATGCTGGAAAGTATGGGGAATGCACGAAGGTTTAAAAAAAAGAGTGCAGAAAATTATCAAGCTTCCACTGCTAAATAAGGCATTAAATAATATTTTAATCTCAGGTAAGTATGAAACATATCAAATATGATTTTTATTATAGTGAAAGAACTATGCCATGATTTTTAGTTTCCCCATAGCACTGCTATATAAATTCTAAAACTAATAATTTTATTCTGTTCTTATCCACAGTAAAAGACATTTTAAGACTGAAGGGATATATTATAACTTGGGTGCATTAGTCATTTCGGGACCCTATGACAAATTAGTGTATCTATTCAAGTCATGTAGAAACCTTTGCTTACACAGCACCTGTGTGTGTATTTCCATAGTACAGATTTTAGGGCTAGAAATTAATATAGAATTTGGATTTTAAAACCATTAAAATTCTGCCAGGTGGTGGTGGGGCATGCCTTTAATCCCAGCACTTGGGAGGCAGAGGAAGGCAGATCTCTGGGAGTTCAAGACTAGCCTGGTCTACAAGAGCTAGTTCCAGGACAGGCTCCACAGTCACAGAGAAACCCTGTCTCAAACCAACATACAAACAACAACAAAACCCCCAAAACCCAAAAATCCAAAAAACAACAATGATTAAAATTCCATTTTAATAGAGAAACTGAGGCTTAATAAAATAGATAATCTAATTTTTTATAACAATGCAATATGACACTATTTCTATATAAAACAATAATATAGAGAACATGATGTGTTGATAGCAAACATGGGCATTTATGTTTTTATTTTGGGTAAATGAACAACATACTGCATAATTCCATTTTAAGAATTTCTAGACTAGAACTAACTAGTATAGATGAGAGAAATAAGAATAGGCGTTACCTATCAGGCTTAGAAACTTATAAAGGAAATGGAAGAACTTCATGATCTGTACCTTAATATAAATGTTGCTTATGAGTTTACAATTAAGTAACCATAATCCAATTTTTCCACCTTGTGTCTTCATTTTGTTCTGTGTATCTTCAGAGTGCAAGGTAGATATTAGTGTTCATTTTATGTGCATTTTCAGAATAGAATAGAATGGAGATAGTTTCACATTTGCCAAACAAATGACAAATAGGGAGAGGTTAAAAATGCAAATATTAAAGAATTTTTGGAGCATTTCCTTGCTTCATGTGATATAGAATTGCAAACAGATACTGGCACTATGTCTGTGATCAGCAACCACTGGGATAGGAACAAGTAACGCTTCCATGACAAGTCTGCCTTAATCTTTGTAGTTTTGATTTTCTTGCATTAATTATATGCACTAATGGTTTCCAGTCCAAAATTTCATCACGTTCATGAAGTGTGCAGATGAAATCCAGACTCTCATTATTTATCTTCTAACCACCCCCATTTCAGTCTCTCGTGATCGCTGCATTCTCCTAGCTGAGTTTTGTTTATATTTTATCTGGCATGTATGTGATACAGCATGCATTCTGTCTGTCTTACTTCACATAGCATCTTCTAGTTCCACCCATCTTCCTGCCAATGACAAGGTATCACTGTATATGGATGAGTATTATATGCATCCCATTCCCTTTGTCCCTTCATTGGTTGACCTGGTTTATTCCATACTTCCACTATTATGAATACTGTCTTATGGATGTGGAGATTCAGGTATCATTTTTGTATGCTTATTTCTTTTTATTTTAGATATAAATACAAAGTAGGATATGTGGATCAGTTTGTTGATTGAGGAGGAGTTGGTGGAGGAATTGCTCACACTGTTCCTCATAGGACTTGCATTAACACGTATTCTCACCAAGAGTGCATAAAAGCTCATTTTCCTCCATATCCTGAGAGAAGGAGCCATTATTTATTATCTATGTGGAGTGTTTTGGTACCAGTTGTTATACCTGTATTTACTTGATGTCTCATGACAGTTTTGATTTCATTTTTCATGATGGATAATTATATTGAAATTTGTCATGTTTGTCAGTTGTTGGCTATTTGCATTTCTTCTTTTAAGATTTTTTTTTTTTGGCTTGGGAATAGAAAGATTGCTCAGAGATCAAGAACAGTTTTTGTTCATGTAGAGGACCCAGGTTTCGTTCCTAGCACCCACATGGTGATTCACAACTATCCCCAACTCTAGTTCCAGAGGATGCAACACCCTCCTCTGATATGTGTGGGCACTGCATGCATTCTGTGTACATAGATGCAAGCAGACAAATTAACTGATACATTTTTAAAATAAACACAATAAAGAAATCTGAAAAAAGAATGCATTACTTTTTCTGTTAATTTTTGAATATATTTTAGACTATGAATAATCCTGTCTTTCAGAAGAATATTTAGAGAATAGTTTCTTCTATTTCAAAAGAAATAGTCTTTTCACTCTAATGATTTCTTAACTGTGCAGCCTTTAGTTTTATGTTATCTATTTGTCTAATTTTGCGTTTAATTCTTGTTCCTATGTCAGAGTCTTGAAGAGTTTCTCTGTATTCTTTTTTTTTTTAACCAGAGTTTCAGACTTTTGTGCATTTGTTTGGCCGAATTGATTTATTTTTGTACAAGGTGAGTGATAGGCATTGTTTCAGCTTTCATAGCATCGATTTTATAGAGGCCGCCCTTTCTTTAACATATATTTGTGATGTTGCTGTCAAGAAGCAACCGGCTATAAATGTGTTCCTGTGTTCTCTGGTAGTTGGGTGCATGTCTGTTTAGAAGGTATGCATGGGCTTTGGTTACTGTAGTGCTGTAAAATGTATCAGAATTGGGCATTGTTATGCTTTTAGTTTTGTTCTCTTTCTTCAGGATTTCCAGAGTTCTTTGCAATGTCGTTGGTATTTTGTTTGGCGTTATATTGAATATTTACATTGCTTTGACTAATGTGTACATTTTAATATCAGTTCTTGCAATCTATAAACATTGTGATGATTTTCAGTTTATGTTTCTTCAACATTTTCATTAAAGATTTGTAATTTTTCTAGTAGTTTGTGAAAGTCCAACTTCTTTGGTTAAATTTATTCTTAAATAATTTTATAATTATTGTGAATATGACCTTTCATAAGTTTTCATATATGTTCATGTATGAAAATGCCATGACTTTTCTATGCTAATTTTGTAACCTGCATGTTACTAATGTTTTATTATTTTAATAGTCTTTTAATTAAATCTCCAGTTTTTTTTCTATCATGTTATATTATCTATAAGCTGGGATATAATTTAGCTTTCTCCTTTCTTGTCTGCCTTTCATTACTTTCTCTTACTTGCTCTGTCTAAAACAAAGCATTACTTAAAAATCTCAGCATATTTTTCAGATTTGGGAATCATCTATGATATAGCATAAGAAAGGAGGAGTTGTTTGCAGCATGCCATGAATGTTCAATCATTGCTTTTCTGTGGAGCTTGTCCACTGATGAGTATTCTGTTAGGATACATAATATTTTGATTAAAACTATTAAAATTTTTCTCATAACTTTTCAGATAACTCAACACAGACATATGCGCAATCATTGCTTTTCTGTAGAGCTTGTCCACTGATGAATATTCTGTTACGACACATAATGTTTTGATTAAGATAATTAGAATTTTTTCTCATAACTTTTCAGATACTGTAACACACACAATGACATAAACTAAAGTAACACTCTAGCACGCTCTAGCTCATCCTTTGCCAGCTCATGTCTTCTTTACTAACAGCCACCATCATTATCTAGTTTCCAGAACCTATCTCACTCTGCTTCACTCTGACCTTGTTGACATGGGCTGTTGCTTAAGGTTCAGACACGCCACATTCTTTGTTACTTCAACTTCTCTGCTCTCATGTTTCGTGGATCCATGACATTTTGGTCACATTTTATTTTCTGTTTTAATCAATATGTATCTTCCCATAGAATACAAGTTTTATTAGGGCACAAACACATGCGTGCAAGTTAATAGGTTATATCTTTATTGGGTAACAGAGTAGCCTAGGGATATAGATGTTTTCCAGGAATATTTTAAATGAATGGTTTGAATTCTGAAAGTAGTGTCATGAGTTTAACAAATAACTTAACTGTTGAATTATACAGATCACTCTGTGTATAGGGGCACAGCTCTAGTTATTCCAGTCATGGATACAAATTCTCAAAAGAAAGGCAAAAACTAACACATCCACTATCTGGAAATGAATGATAGCTGATATTAGAATTTTCCACAGAAATAGAACCAATAGAATTCTCACAAATATCTAGAAAGATTTATTTTAAGGGTGGCTCACATAATTTGAAGGTAGAGATATTCCGCTTGGTGTTATCTGCAAGATGAGGATCAGAGGCCAAGGTCAGAAGTTTCTATGGGCACAGGCCTGTATGGTACAGGTCTTGCTCAGAGTCCAGAGGCCCAAGAATTAGAAACAATGGTGATGTCTGAGGGTCTGAGAAGATGGACATCACAGCTCAGCAAATTCACTATTCCTGTTTTCGTTTATTTGGTTAGTTTTTGTTGTTCTATCTAAGTCTTCAAATGATGAGAATTCTGTAGGGGCAATCTTAAATCAGACCACTAACTCACTTTTTATTTGTCTCCAGAAGTACACTTATATGTACACAAATCCAGGGTCTTTTAATCATCCTGGTGTCTGTGCTGGCACATACAGTAACCACAACCCCATCTCCCACTAGTAAGCAGGTATTAGCTTGGCAAATCTAAGGAATAAAGGGGCCAAGAATCTCTCCCCTTTTTGTGTTTTGTCAGATCCTTCCTTTGTTGAATGTTTTCTGTTTAGATGAGAACTGTAAGAAGGAAACTATACAAAAATATCTATTTACCAAAAAGCTTTTGCATGTTTCTCTATTGATTAATGCTTCAAGCTTATCTTTTATTTTAAAACTATAATTCACTTACCACTCTCTTGTAAAAACCACTCAGTGCTAAAGATCTATAAAAGAAAATTGAAGGTCACTTAAATGGGTACCTTGAGATAGGAAAAATAAGTTCCCAATATTTAAATACTTGTTCTCTTATTATTTATAAATTGTTGGCAGTAATATACAAATATTTCTTAGTTTGATAGGAAATATGACTTACATTGAGTTAAAATATTGTAGGAAGTGAATGATAAATATTGATGTGGTCTGTTAACAGGAAAGAATTATTCAAGTCGTTTATTAAAAACACACAATTTGTATTTCCCATAAAAATCTCTGTTTCGATAAATAAATTTATTTTGTTCATTGGATTCATGTAACTGCACTCCTGTGATCCAAAGGCATCCTGTAATAGATGCTTTCTAGAAATCCATGGTCTCTGTCATCAAGAAATTCAGTGTAATTGAAAAATAGGTGATGAGTAATCTTTGGAACTAAATTTTTAAAACTTAGAATAACTGTGCTATTCAAGAAGTGTATATTTAATGAAAATAATGCCATGAACCTCATTCAGAATAGTACTTTCAGAAATGAATTTTCTACTCTTCACATCCGTGAGTGAAATTTAAATTCTTATACTTAGCAAAACATTTGCCGAACAATAGTCAAATCTAGACCAGCCATAGCAAGTTACCATTCATGAGTCTGCATACAAACCTTAAATTATATATGTGTGTGACACACATACATACATATGCATATACTATATGCACATATATCTAATATGTACACATATTGGTATATATCACATACATTGTATTTACATAGACAAAAATAAAGTAGTGTAATACATTCTACAATCTGTATGTGATTAAACTGTAACACTGCCTTATATCCATGGTGAACTAGCTGAGGAGTATGCTTTACTATATGTTGATTTTATTTATTCCCTTTATTTGGTTTATTCAGTGAGTAATTTTGAGAGTAACGGTTGGTACTTTGTCCTGTGCTTCTCAAGTTTTTCAGAGAAAGATATTCTGAACTCTTACCCACCATGCTGGTTGGGTTCTTAGAAGGACAGTAGGGCTTTTGGTGGGGGGCAGGGGATGGCACAAAGGTGATCATTCTCTATTATAGGATTTTGTGGTATTTCCTTATTTTCCATTGTGTTTATTAAACCTGGTTTTTACCTGTTCTGGGTGCTCATATTTGAGGTTATCATTTTGTGAGGCTAATCTGCCACACTCCTGCCTGGGACTGGGCTCCTTAGCTCTGTTATGGGGTTAGATCTAAGGCTGTGGGCTCCTTAGATGATCAACTACCAGACATAGCTCCGGCCAGTCTACTGCCTTCCTTATTCCTAGTTTTCTGTGATTGTCAAGTGAATTGAGTACTGTTCATCCCTCAACCTTGATGCCATACAATGTCCAGTCTTACAAATCTCTTCTCCTTTGTTGTTGTTTCCAGCCTGTCTTTACCCTTAGCTTCTTCCCCTCTACCATTGTCTTTCTTCTTGGTATTGTTATGGCTCTTAGTTTGTGTCTTTAAAAAAAAAAAGCCCTTTTAAAACACTAATCCGGGTCATCCTCTGACAAATCCATCGTGTTTTCAATGTATCCTAATTACACTCAGTACCCACCCTGCCCAACACTGCCAATCCCCCGATCCTGCAAATCCCTTTCCAGCATTCATTTGTTTTCTTTTGTTTTGTGATTGCATGTGTTTAACTATATGGATGTCTATGTGATTCTAGGTTTGAAACTATCCACTGGAACCTGTTGGGCATACTCAGTGGAATACAACGGCTCCCCATATCCAACTATAAGTGTGTGTGTGTGTGTGTGTGTGTGTGTGTGTGTGTGTGTGTGTAGCCACAAATTTAGCAGGGATCTCTGAATCCTTATACCATCTCTGACTGACTGTTGACAGATGGAGTCTGTGTAGACTCAAGACAGGCAACTGCAGCATCTGTGATTCATGGTTGCATAGATGTGTTGTGCCCAGAAGGTAGCATCTTGCAGTCTCTCTCCCTGTCTTCTGGATCCTGCATTCTTCCTGCATCCTTTTTATTGATGTTTCCTGAGCCTCAGAGTGAGTAGTATGAGGGTCTTCTTTATGGGAGAGCAATCCACAGTGACCCATTCCCAACACCTCCAGCAGAAAGTAAAGGCCCACTGGTTTAAAGGTCACTGGTGGGCACTTACTGTTCTAATTTTAAAAAGTGGCACATGAGAAAAAGATACCATGCGACAGAGCTTGGATGGAGGGTTTTATTTTTATTTTTTATTTTTGCAGGGGTGGGGGATGAATGGGAAAACAGGGAGGGGAGAAGGGGAGACCAGCCCTCTGGGGATAGGAACAGCACAAGAGAAGAGACCTGTACGCACACACACACACACACACACACACACACACACACACACACAGAGAGAGAGAGAGAGAGAGAGAGAGAGAGAGAGAGAGAGAGAGAAAGTAAAGGAGAGATAGACAGGCAAAGAAGCAGAGAGAAAGAGAAAAAGATGAGAGGTGGGCAGAGCTCTTTTACAAGGGAATGCAGTTAAAGTACACAGGTGGTGCTCTTAGTGGCTGAGTTGAGGGCAACTCTCGTCAACCCCCAAGGGCAGAGCAGTATACTTACAAGAGGGAAGACAGTCTTTCTCACTTTGCATGGGAGTCCTGGACTTACTGATGTTTTCAAGGGTGGGTTTCACGTTACTTCAGCATATTTGTAAACTAAATCTTGCTCGACAACCAGGTTTTTGATATAGTTTTCTTACTTCCAGTGCAGTTGTTCATAATGATAATGTTATGAAACACAATCTCAACTAAATCAAGATAAGCAGCTGAACTCAGGCCTAGCTCATTGTGGAACAGGCTTCCCTTTTGGGAGATGATTACTTGTAGGGAATAGGAGTGAGCATAGGGAAGCAGTTGGTGTAGTGCCAGGGATCTCTTCCAGGCAGACCCAGTCAAGCAAGTATTCCTTTCACTATCCAAGATTGCTTCCTATGACACATTATTCCAGAGGAAAGCATATTTGTGTGCAACAAATGTCACAAGGAAATTCCTTCCCAACTGTGCGCACATTCATTTATCTAGTTATTTTAAGCACATGGTATTATCTTAATATAGAAAAAGAAACCCACAAATACCCCTGTCCTTGTGAGACTTATATTTGTGCATTACTTTTAACACTGCACATTGAATTCTTTTTTTAACATTTTATTTTAATTAAAATATTATATAACTTCCTTTTCCCCCTATCTCCCTTCAACCCCTTCTAATCTGCTCACTACTTTTTCAAAAAGACATAGATGAAGCCTGTTGCCTATATGTGACTTCAGGGCTGACCACTTTTCATTAGATGGTCAAGTAAGGGCCTCCTGCCTGACAAAGACTAAGTCTCTCTTAGTAGTCATTAGTTAGCTGTAGTTCTTTGTGCAGTGAAATCTTCACATTTAGGAAAAGCAACAATTCTTTGAAAATCTACCTTCATTTTTGCCCATCATTGAAGCATATTCCTTACTCATTTAAGGAATCAAGATTTAAGCATAATAGTTTGAAGATGTATTAGCTCTCCATTGCTATGCAATACATTTAGACAATGTAGTAGCTTACAAACAGTAACTGTTTCTTATATGCCACAATCTACTATGTTTGTGTCCTCTCCCTGTATACCTGTTGGAAGACCCACAGTGATGACATTAGGAGGTAGAACTTTTTGATGGTATTAATTCACAAGAACTGTGCTTTACTGGTTGGGATTAATACCCTTATGAAAGGAGTCTGAGGGAAAACTGTTGTCCTTTCCACATGTGAGGACACAGGACAGTGCCTTTCTATAATCCAGCAAGTGGACTTTCATCAGACATCAGATCTGCTCGTACCTTAATCTTGGACTTCTGTAGTCTCAAGGCCGGCAGAAAGAAATTTCTGTTACATAAACTACTGAGTTAATTTATCATGTTGTGTTAGAGGAGGAGCCCAAACAGATGAAGATGACATCTCACATGGTTTCTGTAGATCAGAGTACTAGACGCAGCTTGGCTTGGCTTGTTTGCTTTTAGCTCAAAATTCCCCATAAGATGAAGTTCATTTGCCAGGCAAGACTGCAGATGTAGCAGGAATGGTGGCAGTGTGTCTCCTAGGATAGGATGCTATGTTTACACAGTGCTGGTGGATGGCCAAAGGCTTTAGTTCTGTCCCATCTGGAGCTCTCCATCTTTCAGCTTGGTTCTCCAAATATGATCAATCCAATAAAAGAGGACAGAGCTGAATGTCATCAGTAACATGGCTTATAATGCCACATTCTTTGTTTCCTCAGAGAATAGTTAGCTCTATTCATTATGGGACAGCAGGCACAGTAATGTGAATGTCAGTGACATAAATCACTGAATGTCATCCTGTAAATTCCTGCCACACAGGTACTTATCCTGGCTCACTCAGTCATTAGGTTGCTCTCACAGTTAGAGTTTCTATTGCCATGAAGAGACACCATGGCCATGGCAACTCTTCTAAAGAAAAACCCTTAATTGAGGTGGCTGGCTTACAATTTTAGAGATTCAGTCCATTATCATCATGGCACATAGCATGATGGTGTGTAGGCAGATGTGGTGCTGGAGTAGCTGAGAGTCCTACATCTTTCATGCAACAGGAAGTTGACTGAGACGCTGGGCATAGGAAACCTCAAAGCCCACCCCCACAGTGACACACTTCCTCCAAAAAGACCATACCCACTTCTACAATGCCACACCTCCTATAGTGCCAATCCCTATGAGATTATGGAGGCCAATAACATTCAAACTACCATACTCTCTTATCCCAGCTTGTCTGACTGGTGTTGGTATGTTCAGATGAATTCAGTCTTTTAGTGTTACTAGGAAAAACCAACCAAAATATTAGTTTTTGGAAAGATATTCATAAAACTGAATAACCCATCAAGTTATATGTTTTATGATATATTGTGAGGTCACTTGTCAGCTAACTCAGGCATCTTATATGGGCCCAATTTAAAGCTACCTTTTTAGTTAACAATAGGTCTTCACATTTATGTGTACTGCTCTTCAGTGGGTGACAGATGACAGCCACACAGGGATGTCTGCTCAAGAGCCAACCTTCTGACCTATACATAAAATATTCTGGAAGAATTTTTGGTAGCTGAGGAGTGGTGGCTACCTTTAATCTCAGGACTCAGGAAGAAGAGGCAGATGGATTTCTGTGAGTTCAAGGCCAGCCTAGTCTACTGACCAAGTTCTAGGACAGCCTCCAGAGCTACAGAGAAACTCTGTTTTGGGGTGGGGGTGGGAGGGGAAGAAAAATTGGTCACTATAAACCTATGGGCAAAAAGACCATGAGAACTCTCTTAGCAGTAAACTTGAGGAAATGTGGGAGGGATTTTTGATTCTTTTAAAATCAGTATGTCTTTCTACATTTTTATTCAGTATTGAAGTAGTCACAGTACTAGGTGAGATAATATTATGATAGTAGAACACCGGCCTCCTCTTGTTGAGATAGTTGTCTTCCTTCATGCCAAGGAGTCAAGGATCTAACTTGTAGCTTTTTAAATTGTCTAAATGTATACATTTTCTTAGAGAAATTCATCATTTCAATTTTGAGTTCACTAGAAACCAATATAATTAGGGTACAGCATATTCTGTCTTGCAGTAAATTTTGGAAACATGTAAATGAGGCATGCTATTTTCCACGGTCATTTGATTTTCATTTGGGTGCTTTGAATTTAATGAGATTTTCCTAATTTGGTGTTCAGGGGTTGACAGTGCATTTTATTGTGGAAGGGTTTGATAACAGTCCCAGTTATCAATTGTGGGCCACATAATGCTATTTTGTGATGATGAGGAGCCACCCTAATCCAATATAGATTTTTTTTAAAAACACTGTTAAGACAAAATGAGTTCTTCCAACTATATCATAGCACAGAAATATATTATTTCTATGGCAGGGATCCATGGCCAAAAAAATGTTATGAATATTTTTCTGGAACTAAAATAGTGGATGTAGGTAGGAAGTGTAAGACTCCCTGCCATATGCTACTCTCCCCTACCAGCTCTCAACATTGCAGTAGTTGAAATTTCAACAATACCTTTTTACCCCTGTAATAGAATTTTTCTGAACACTGAAGAAATCAGTAATAACATTGTTTTCTGCTAGAGATTAAAAATAGAGTGTTCGGGTGTTTTGTTATTGTTTTGTTTATGGCATCCTTCCAGTAGAGACTCCCAAGAGAACTGCTGAATCTAACACTATCCTTAGAACCAATTTCAATAGGTTATGCAGAAAACAGAACTTTACCATAGTCAACTTTGGGGAAACGTTGAATATGTAAACATTCCGAGTTCCTTAGACCATCACAGTGCATGTGAACATCATGTGTCACCAAGTAGGTTATTTCATAAAAGTCCAGTATTTCAGAAAGCCATTTTTGTTTACTTAAGAAGAGGCTATGAGACCAGTTATTATCTTAAAAGTAAAACTTTCTGGTTGATATTCTTGATAAAGAATGACCTCTCAAATGAATATTGAGCAATCTCACCAGTACTTACCTAATTCTAAAGAGAAGGAAATATTTGATATGTTAATTAGTGATGGAACTGAATAAGCTATGCTGCAGTCTAAAATTAGGTTTAATTATAGCTATGTACAAGAGACTGAGCACAGTTTACTCACTGCCTGAGTTGAAGTTGAATGCCTAGAGAATTTGAATTTGGTGGCTTTTCTGTGGCACGAACTTCAGTGATGTTCATAACATGTATAGAGTGAATCATTTGAGTTCCCTCTCTGTTGGGCAGTAGGCTAAGAGCTTTGTAGTCTGAACCTGTAAGTGCTAACATTGGGGGCATGTGGATACTTAGGTAAGTGATCTAAAGCTCTACAGCCCATACAATGAGGGGAAGAGCTCAGAACCTGCCCAGTTTTGACTTCACATAAGCTCTCACTCCTGGTAAACACAGAGATGGAATGCTAGCAACCTGTTGGAGGTCATGTGCTCATCAGAGAAAGAACATGATGATTTAGATGAAAATACTGAGACCTTGGCCAGATTTTTAAAAGATAATGAGGAGATAACAACGTGTAGAATCTTACAGTTATCTCTGTGAAGGCTTTTAGCTTTGATGCTAGTACTCAGAGTCTGATTCACATGAAGAATTTGATTGACATGGATGACCTGAGCACTAGAATTTATTTTATTTTTATGTGATGGGTTGTAGATGGAAGTTTGTGTCCCACCTGGTCGCACAGCCATTTAGCCCTAAATAAACATACAGAGGCTTATATTAATTGTAATCCGTTTGGCCAATGGCTCAGGTTTTTGATTGGCTAGCTCTCTCTTAATTATTAACCCATTAACTATTAATCTATGTATTTCTACATGCCCATACCTTACCTTAGAGTTCCCAGAGTCCTATCTTCCTAGGAGCTACATGGCATCTCACCATCTTCTTAGAATTTCCCTTACTGATGTTCCTGCCTATTCTTCCTGCCTAGCCACTAGCCAATCAGTGTTTTAGTCATCAACCAATAAGGAAAACATATATATGTTTGTGCATGACATGAGTGCCTGGTGACCACAGAGGTCAGAAGAAGGGTCACTGGAACTGGACTTACAGTTGATTGTGAACCACCATATGGGTGCTGGGAATCAAACCCAGGTCTTCTGCGAAACAGGCCAGTACTCCTAACCACTGAGCTATGTCTCCAGCCCTCGAGCTGACTTTTTTTTTTAATTTATTTTATATAACAAAGTCCATTTAAATGAAAACAAACATTTATAGACAATATTTGGGAATTTGGGCGTTGTTCTTTCCAAACTACTTCCTGCTGGTAAGGGGCACTGTCATGGGGGATTCGAAGAAGATTCAGAAATCCTGGCTGTAGTCTGTAAGGCTGCTTTGTCCAGCTGTTTTGAATGTAGGATCACCTGGTACTCTGTTTCAGGTGGTCTGGCTTGATCCAGCCACATTAGTCTGGAAGGAATCCACATCTTTTCATTTTCTGTTCGAGCTGACTTTTAAATTATATAAAAATGTATTTTGTCAGAGTTGTGGGTTCTTTCTGTGTTTGTTTCACTTTGCAAATTCTCCAGTTAGCATCAATAGAAAGGCATTCTGATGTGTGGAAAGCACATCTTCTGGGACAAATAGTGTCAATTTTATCTCCCCTCTTTTGCAATTTTATACTATGTAAAATTTCTGTTGGTTACTAAATTTAAATTGATGTAGCATATCTTCAACACTAATATAAAATGTCTGTGGATTTTTTCAGTTGCACAGTGTTCTTCTAGGCTCATTGAAGACCAGAAGCCTCAGTTAACATTTTGCATCAAATTATTTTTTAATATCAGATTTGAATTCCTACCCAACTAATAGTTCATAAGTATTCATAAATACTGACATTACTTCAGAGCTGAGACATAAATAAATGGTCCCCTTAGAATCAAAAAGATGCAATGGAATCAGGCCTACAGTTATAACCCAGCGACAGAGCCCTTGCTTTGCCCATGTGAGAGCCTGGCTTCTAAGCCCAGCTCTTATGTGGCAGTAGATAAAATCTGTCTCAGAAAAACAGCATCTTCATTTACACGGAATGCTAGCTCTAATTTCACAAGTAGGTGTTCAAAGATTGATTTGTGCAACTGCTTTAAATTGACATGAATTTAAAAGAATTATGCCATACCCTAGATGGGTAATGCCAGCCACTCTGAAAACAAAAACAGTAGAATAAAAAAAATTCAAGCCGGGTGGTGGTGGCACACACCTTTAATCCCAGCACTTTTGAGGCAGAGGCAGGTGGATCTCTGTGAGTTCTAGGTCAGTCTGGTCTACAGACAAAGTTCCAGGACATCCCAGATTGTTACACAGAGAAACCTTGTTTCAAACAAACAAACAAACAAACAAACAAACAACAACAAAAATCAAGGCCTGCCTGGGCTATAGAGTGAGTCCTAGCCAGTAGAACCCCTTACTGAGAACCTGTCTCAAAATAGAAACAAAGACAAAGGTTTAGGGATATAGCTTGTTGGCAGAATGCCTGCATGATAGATATACCGGAGACTTCAGGGCAAGGCTCAAGCATGATAAAATAAAACAATGAAACTATACATTTATTTCACTCATGTGGCTCAACATTGGTGACATAATGTGTAAAGAAACCTCTGGCCAATAGAAAAATATAGGCATCTCATTGGGTGGAACTGTGAGTCCCAAATTAAACATTTTCTTTTATAAGTTGCCATGGTCATGGTGTTTTATCATGTAATGGAAAAGTAACCCCCAACACTCACAAATGAAGCATGCTGCTGTATACCAGTATTTAAGGTAGCTTGGAGGTGGGCAGGAATATCAGGAGGTAGAGGTAATCTAATGCTGCAGAAGATTGAGACTATTCTGGTTTACATGAAACATTGATTCATACAAGCAGAGGGACAAAAACACAATGCTTTTTGCTTTCTCTGTTAGATACAGTCAAACACAAAACAATACAAATATCCAGAGAGCTCAGTTTTCCAGGATGAAATATCTGCAAAATAATGACATGCATCATACTTTGAAGACTGCAATCAATCTTCATTGAAAAGAATGTGCATTGGAGACACGAAGGGCTGTTTGGCCAACCCTGCCTCATTATGGTTCACATTTATCTGCCATCTTTCCTGTCTTGCTTGCTGGAGATTATAACCATTTACTTACACTGATGTTCTAAGTGAAAGAAGATAACTAAATTCCCAGTATTAAATCATATTCTTATTCCTTTGCTTCATTTGGGTCCTTGTAAAAGTGCAATATTAAGCTTCTCCAGTAAAAGCTTAAGGAACGGGGAAGGCTAGCAAAGTGAGTAGCTTAGTCTATTTGTTTTCTCTTTCCAAAGATGGTAAAATGGATCACTTCAATTTAAAACATTACTGTGGACAGGTCTTTCTTGTTTAATGAAAGTTAACCCAAACATGATTACCAATACAGACTGAACACTTCACTTTGGTGCAAGTGGACAGTCTGAGTTTAAGATCCGGGCTTTAATTATTGATCAGTTGTATTAATAAATTTTGCATAAAGTGAAAGCAAGCTTAGTGTCTATTCCCCATTGATTCATGCCCTAGATGACTTTCCAGCTAGGACCGTCAGAGCACACAGACAGGGGTAGGGCAGGGAGTGGCAGGAGGAGGGGGAGGAGCAGAGAGTGGCAGGGGGTAGGGGTGGGGGCAGGAAGAAAAAGATACTCCTCCCATGCATATCACGTGGCATCCAGATGCTTCCTATGTTGAGCAGCTGTGGAATTTAGCTGCTTTTGCAAGATGCCTCAGCATACCCTTCCGTAAGTGACCCCCCCCACTCTCTCATTGTGCATTCTTTTCATCTATTCTGACATAAACTTTTAAAATGTCAAAAGCGTATGTTCTTGTTTATGTAAATATCAAAACTTAGAAAATATTTTTCACTCGTCCACAACATAGTGTATCAAAATTCCAGTCTTTCACTCATAAAAGGGGACACCAGGAAAAACAAAACAAAAAACCAAAAAAAAAAAAAAAAAAAACAAAACAAATAAAATGAACTGGTTATATATGCAATAAATTAAATGGGGAACAATAGGTTAATATAGGCAAAAGGCCATGGCAGATAACCATGGGCACATTACTCCACTGCAGTCCCTCTTGAAAATGTAAGTATCCTGAGTATGTATGCTGCTTATATACCTAAAGTTAATGGAATCAACACTGTTAATTAAAAAGACAAAACAAAACAAAACTATGGCCTTATAAGCATACACACAAAATTCTAGACGCAGAGCCTTGAGGGTGCCAAGCAAATGCTCTACCACTGGGTTATATTGCTAACCCTTAAAGGCTGTGTTTTGTGATATTTATTGTAGCTGTCTTTTGCTTCAACTTTAACCAGTTGGCAGAGTCATGCCATCTCTCTGAGTGGGGAGTGGCAGCTTTATTAGAAGTTTCTTCCTTGCTTAGGTATCCCTGGAAGTCTCTTGGGACCTCTGACAAAGTGTTGAATTTGGTTGTATAGTACCTCCCACCCTGAGCCCTCTTTCCAGTGCTGGCTAAGCTCTCTGACTTTCTGTCCCTGCTCAGTGCTCTTGGAATTGTAGTCATATCCCTGCCTGGCAGGTTCCCATTCCTTCTCAACAGACAGCTTGAGTTTCTTCTCTAGAGAAGACTTCTAGCATCTTTCTTTTTCTGAATTCAAGCCCATTTACTTCCCTTCTCTTCATTACCCCATTCCTTTATTCATATAAAAAGTTTGCATGTATATTTTCTCCTATTTCTAAGTGGTTGGAAAACAAGTACAACTTGAGTGTTGGATGGTGAGAAGGTAAATAAATCAAATGGCAAACCTATCTGTAGCTGTCATTTATCAATTCAGTAAGTCTCCCTCATTTTATAAACGAAGGAGGAAAGGATTCGAAATGTTCTTCCTTTGGAATCAGCATATTAGTCTTATTGCTCAAGTAGGTGGGTTACTTGAATAGTTCATACTTTCAGTAGCATCTGTATTCTCAAGGTCATTTCCTGTGTGCTACTGACAGTATTTATCACAACCTGGTGGCTTCATAATGATTCTTTATACAACAAATTAAAGGAGCTTAGCTGTATCGTAGCATTTTCTTGAAACCATTTGCTTTGCAGGCTCTTCTTGCCTTGAGATTTTTCAGCAGAAGTAATTTAGGGTTGGTCTCTAGCCAGAAGCCTTCTGTGGAACGGATGATGTTGACTTGGAGCCAGTGATGTTGAATTGGAGCTGTGCCCAGAGAAAAAAGATGGCAAAACATTGGCCTCCCTTCTCAAGGCCCAAGAAGGGCAGGCCTTAAAGAGTCTTGCTTTGGCTACAGAAAACCACATCTCACTAAAGCAGCTCATGTTTAGAATGGTGACTAGCCTATTTTGTATTCAGAGGGAAAGCAATTTCATGGAAAAGGAGAGGGCTTTCAGAGAATTAAACTTTCCGTCTTGGTTGAGATCGAAGACACGAAGCACATCTTGCCCACCCAGGCGAGAGCAATTAAAGCTCTTTTTTGTCTAAAAGAGGAAAATCAAACTCCAAGGGAATGTTAGAAGGCCTTTTCCTTCGGAAATATGACAGTTTGCAGAAACTTTCTGCTTCTATTTACCCTATCAGTGAGGAAACTTATCTTCCTGACAAAAATAGTATTAACAGCAGCTATAGCCATTTGCCCCCAGGCCATGTTGTAGGGGACAATTTGAGAGGATAACTCCCTGAAGATAAATGGTTTCCTTGGAAGCCTCCCTCAGGAGGAAGAAAAGCTCTCCTTTATTTGTTCCCCTATAGACATGTCTGTGAATTGGCCAGTTGACCGAAGTAAAAGCTCAGCAGGACTGTTTATTTGGTGAGTGATGACAAAGACCTTCAAATTAACAGTATTTTTCCCCCTTTGGTCCTCAGTTTAAGTTAGCAGAGGGATCATGCATGAGTGGTTATAATTCCTTTTTTGTTTTTTTGCACTGGACAAAGTTGGAGAGGTGAATTTCTGTGGTCTGAGCTACTGAATTAGTCGGTATTCTGGAGTGTACCTCTTCACTTGGACACTGATGCCCATGGGAGCAGTCTAGTAGTATAGACATTCAATGATGGCATCACATCGCACATTACCTGGTGAGACCTCCGGAATCCCTCTGAAGATGTCCCTGGGTGGGTGCTCTGGAGTGTCATTAGTAGACCTCACTTTCTTTCTCTTACTGTCCTCACAGATATTTCCTAGTCTGTCACTGCCTACTCCTGTCTTGGCATCTCCTCAATTTGGTTTTGTATTTCCCTAAGTACTTGTTTTTACCCTTGAGTTCTGGATATGTCAAAGACACCGTGGGAACAATCTTATAAAGGGTGGTGTGACATTATGAACACTTTCATTTTACTGTTTTAAAGCAGCTGACCTGGGAGCCCAGCTTCCCTCACTCTGCCTGTAACAGTGCTAATTGCATGTTACCTTTCACTTAGAATTGAGAGGACAAATACAATGTACTTTATAATCTAATTGTTTCCTGAGTATAACTCCTTTCTACCAGTAATTTCTTAAGGATAAGTATGGAAATCGCTGTCTTTGTAATACTCATTTTTGTCCCTTCTACATCTACCTGTCTCTCATCATGCCTTTTCCTTTCATTCTTGTTGAGTTATTGCATTATTGATTGCTCTCAGCATTGGACAGCTGAAAATTTTATTAACATGCAAAAGATGTAATAATACAAGCCTATAAGAAATTCATGTGGCAGCAACATTTTTTTTTAAATCTAGGATACATTTTAACTCTGCAAATCTGATGCTAAAAGCATTGATTTTGTATAAAATGGGTTTGGAATCACAACTTACAAATGGAGCTTAGTGAACATTTTATGTGCTGATGTGACAGATGACAATAAGTAAATTTCCTTTGTAGTGTTATCAGCTCATAAGTCACATTTCAACAAAAATATGTGTTTATAGTTTGATTTTGGGTGTGCATTTATATTTCATCTCCAGTTTACAAAGCAGACTTTTTAGTGAGGCCAATCTTTTGACAGTGGGCCTGTGACTGATGGCAACAAGTGTCCGAAGGTTTAGCCAAAAGAGGGGAGCCAAAAGAGGGGACCACCACCATCAATCAGTACTTCCAGCTCAAGTCTGACTTGAGCTGGAAGTACTGATTGATGGTGGTGGTCCCGGGAAACATAACCTGTCTAAACAACCCTAGATTTTACTCAGTACAAAGACTAAACTTCTCACCCATTTTTAAAAAGAAACTTGGACTTTATTAATACTCTCCAAGCCTATGAAGTTCTTCTTTATATTTAATCTGTGCATCGTCTCCTTATTGGTGACTGTCCTTACAGAGGACCTCCTTGTCCACACTGGAGATCTACTAAGAGCTAAGGATGGCAATGAACCTCCTGGCTGTGACAACCAACTCTGCTATGCACCTTTACCGAATCACTTCTTTGCCTCATTTCCTCACCTGAACAGTAGTTTCATCCATGACACAGGGCTGTTGTGAAGGAGCATACCGGTGAATACATGAGAGTTCCCATTGCATGTGGTAGGTATCCTCATGCATGTTCAGTCTTGAAGCAACCAAGAATTTGTCCCATTTTTTTTTACTCAATCAAAATATCCCATTTATATCTGAGTGTGCTAATAAGATGTTAAAGACAAAATGGTAGAATATATTTTACATTTATACTTCTATGCAAATATACACAAATTATTTTGGTTTCCTCTACTCTTAAAAAATGAATAATACATTTTAATTAAGTTTTTCTAGAAGATAAAACTTCCTCTAAGAGGGAAAACATTGTATATGATAAATAGTAAAGGAATAAATTTGGACGATATTATCTATGTGCAATTCATTTTATGACTTACAATACGTATAGACATCAAACTAACTTGGATTGACATATTAATAATTACAATAAGTTTGAATGGATATTTTTGACCGACAGCTGGCAGTATAGTATTTGGTGAGGCTATATTACTTCCTCTGACATATGTCAAAGTTCATTTTCTCCATACATATCCTTAATCTTCCACTCATGGAAAGAGCACTCCCATGGTGCATCTGCTCTACTGATAGAGATAGAAGCATGATCTTTGTTGTGTTTCAGAGTGGAAGGCAACAACTCTGAAGAGTGTTGGGGGATGCTGCTTAGGAAATCTTTCCTCAGTCGACCTGGATACTAGCATCGCTTGACTTATAAGTTCAATAAAACAAGAAGCAAAGGTAGGAAGGAAATGTTGAACAAAACCAGTCTCATTTTCTACTGTATAGTCTACCTCTGACAAGCCATGTTGGCAATTTCTCTGACAGTAAAAGATAGAAAAAAGAGTAGCTCCCCATTCTTGCACAGCATTAGTAGACTTCTGTTTATCCAAGCCAGAGACAGTTCACCTTCTCTCTGCTTATTCACTGTGTTCTTTTCTAGGAGAACCATACCTTCTGGCATCTCATGTTATAGCATTTGTACTGTTGTATTGCTATCCTAGTGAAGTGTGTTGGGATGGGGTTCTTCTTTGTGAGCTGTTTTATCTGTATGAATTGTTCATTTGTTATATAAAGTTTTTTATTTCTTCCTTTACTTAGCAAAGCATAAGCCATTCTCAGGTCATTGTGCCCCAGGAAGGATTCCGATTCTTGACTACTAAGGGTAGTGAGGTGTCTCCTCCTCTCTTCTCTGCTCTGACCTTTCCCTTCTATTTCCTCCTCCCACACTTCTGCCTCTCTTTCTCTTCTCACTCTTCTGCTTCCTCCCCCTTCTCTTCTACATTTGTCTCTTTCCCTTCATCGTTCTTACTTCAAACACTTTGACCGAGATACCTGATCTGGGCCCAAATTACAGTACTTGTACATTTTCTCTCATACAACAAGAAAGTTTTGCCATGTAGACAGCTGTTTGATGACTGCGGACAGGGCTTTAAATTAGGGGATCTGTATGACATTTGTTTTCACTCAACACTGTCACATTCATTCCTCCCTTAGCCATCTGACCAATGCTAATGGATGCCTTGACACTCTTAAGTGCCTGGACTATATCAGTGAATTCCTTCTTACTTTTGTAAACCAGGAATGCAGTATAAATAAAAATTTAAAAAAAAAAACACTAGAGTAGGGTATGAAGAAACTTTATAGCAACATTATAAAATTAAAATATGTAGTTTGTTACCAAGAGCTGAAAAATGTGGAATTTGCTGGACCCGAGAAGGAATGTGGGTTAAATTTAACAATAGTAGTAATAGTGTGGATTCTTGAGAAAAATGGCTGTTGAGTACAGCCTGGACGGGACAAGGGAGTGAGTAACATGACAGTGGAAGGAACATTTCAGGTGGAGAGGCTAGTCTTGCAGAGACCGTGAGATTGGAGTATATTCTGGGAATATGGAGGAGTATAAGGAAGATGGTGTGGCTGGCGCAGAGTGAACAAAGGACGCGTGTAAGCAATAAAGACATCGTGACACTAGGACTGGGCAGAGAAGAACTGTGAAACCTGTGTTAGTGTGTTATTAAGGTTTAATAAGGACCCGGAGAAAGAAATAGGCCAAATAGATGTTTGTTCAAGGAGAAATAACTCACAACATAGACAGATGAATACCAGCAGGTTCCTGTCCCAAGGATGCCTCCGGATGTTCTCCTGTCCTCATGCTGCAAGCAAGAGAGCTCCTGGGGCCCCTCCCTCAGACTTAGTTCTCCCAGGTAACATCCGCCCCTGTTCCCACTCCTAATGGGCGTGGTCTGTGTGCCACAGGTGTGGACAAAGTGAATATCTCACTACAGTGTGTAGCTGTATCATTTATTAATTTTTATATTAGGAACATTCTGTATTAAAATAACAGAAAAATAACATTAATACTTTATGAGAAAAGGAATTTGATTATTTAAAATTTTAAGAAATGTCCCACATACATACTTATATAATTAATTTCTGTCTATGATGAATTTTCTGTTTATAATGTCAATAATGAAATATAACAATTTTTTTCTCTGTCTGAATCCTGGATTCCTTTTTATTGTGCTACATTTACTTTGAGTGAGGACTCTTTATTGCTGCCTTTGTCTTTATTCTCTACTAAGTGGATTGAAAGCAAATGACTGAAAAAATCAAAACGTAGCGAACAACCGAAACTGCAGTTTGAACCTGGAAGAGGTTACTTCTTGCTCTTTGATTTCATCTTAACTTCAAAACTAATTTCATGCTTTTAAATGTTAAAGTACTATAAGAGTTTTCCATTTTAAATCCAGGGTTATCTATTATCTACCTGGCTAATTTCTTTTGTGACTAATTGTGAGTGGAGCAGACACCAGCACAGAAATAGCAGAGGTCACAATGCTGCTTAGATGAGATTCTGATACAGTGTATAATTCATGGAATGTACTTGCTCTTATGTTCCATCATACCTAATTGAGATGTGCCTTGCTGAATGCTCTCTGCTTTGCTAGAGATGGTGAAATCTTCAGTGTAGTGGCATTTCGTCTTGCCAGTGAATCTGCATTAGTGGCCACACCCCTTTGAGCGTGCCTTCAGGTACATAAGTGACTGGAAAGTGGAGAAGCATGGGGTGAGCTCTCTCTCTCTTTCTCTGTCTGTCTCTCTGTCTCTCTCTGTCTCTGTCTCTGTCTCTCTCTCTGGTCATGGATAAGTTCAGAAGGGCAGAGACTGCATCTTCTGGAGCAGGAAGGCCATGGTGGTTCTTTACTATTATCTGTATAAGTTGTTTCCCACCAAAACACCCATTTATCATTTATCTTGGGTCTTCTGAATTCATTCTACTCCTCCGTCAGTTCAGCTTCGTAGTGCTCTTATACTTTAGAGAGAATAATTTAGTTTGTTTTGTGATTTGCTTTATTTATCAATATTTCTTCTTGAACATACCCATTTGATTTTGTATCTCTGGGTTCTCTAATTGTTGCCTGCAGTATGCCAACAGAATTCTGAGTAACAATTATAACTGAAGTTAATCTATTGACTACAGAATAAAAATTTGCTTTACTACACAAAGAACCTTTTTAAAAACCAATGTTGCATTTATTTTGGGTTTCCAATGAATGAAGGTTTTGCTGTCTTTGAATTGGTCCACAGGATTCTTCCAGAGCTTGTGGCAGAAACCCAATTCAAATTGTTTTGTTGAAAAGGGGATGGGAAGAGAACGAGGTTGAGTCAAGTCTAGGAGAGCTGGGGAGTTGGAGAAATATGACTTTTGGATTCTAGATATCCAAATGTCTTTCTCACATAAATAACCTTTTATTTCAACATCAATTTTAGGTAACAAATGTCAACAAATTGGCCAAGTGTCAACCCCAGAGAACATGACCTTTTATATAGCTAAGCATCTCAGAGAAGAGGCTGTGTTTTTCTTTTTCTTTTTGGTTTTTTAATTTTGTTTTTTCCATACTGTTCACAATTTCCTATGGTGGACCATTCTTAGTCATGATAGTCACTTGGATAATAATCTTCATGTGGAGGGGTGAGAAAGGAACACTGATGGAGTGCCCAACAGAGGCAGACAAAGTGAGATGGTGTGAATCGTGAATGTGAGGTTGCATCTATCTGAGAGGCAAGAGCAACAGCCAAGAAGTCAGCACTTTCTGATGTCGGGTGACAGTTGCATTTCATCAGAACAACTTCTTTCAAGGCAGTGTGCTACAGCTGCCTAAAGCCATGGACAGCTCAGCCACACCCACAGATGAGAAGCAGAACCTCTCAAAGGTCAATCTTTTCTGCTGACCATGCAGCCTACTCAAAGTTCCTAGGGATGTATGGTGGATGAAGTGTAGTAAAGTCTACATTTGTTCTATCAAGCAGCATTCTTTGAAGTGTTAAAATAGAAGAATCAGGAACCTGTTTGTATCTAAGATAGTGAATTTTGGCTCTTCCATAAACCCTTAGACAGTGCCTCAAGTTAGTATTGTGTGGCTCCTTTGGGCCTTTTGAAGGTGTACGATATACCAAAAGTGGGTTAGTTACATTTGTTCCACAATAAAAATGAACATGAAGCTGTGTTCATTCGCTTGTGATTTTTACACAAAGTCTCTCAAATAAAATAGTCTACTTTGAAAGACAAGACAAAATTTGCTAACCAAAGAATATACAGTTGAACTCTTGGGCATCTCTATAAATGTTCTGTGAAACATGTAGCACAGCTTTGTTTGAATCCAGGTATCCTGGGCCACGTTACCAGTAACATCAATCAAGTATATGATAATTTTACATTCGAATCAAGAGTTGAAATGATAAAAAGGAACAAGAAAGTGTAATGAAGAAGACTCTCATGGGTGTGAATAATACCACAACACAAATCTTCATTGTGCTGTCATTTTAGATCTGATGTGCCTTTTAGGGTAGCAAGAGCAGATTTCTCATCCCTCAGTCATTATTTAGAATTTGACCATTTTCACTTGAGTCAACTGGCTTGTCCATTGCTGATTCTGCGGTTCATGGCTCCTTCCCTCCAGCATGGATTGCCACTTTGGCCTTCCAGTTTCCTTGTTTGCTCTGAGGTGTGTCCTCTCCAACCCAGGTTCAGGCTCTCTGTTGTGAATGATAAAGCTGTTACTTGCTACTTCCTGGTGATGTCTTCAGCTACTGGAGAGAGTGAAGACTTTCCTGGGTCTTGGGTGCTTTTCATTAGACCTTGGTTGTAGGCTGAAGCTCTTCTCCCTGAGTCCAGTCATCAAAGTGTACTTCCTATAGCTTAGTTCCTTCATCAGTAATGGAGAAATTGAAATACTATCAGCTTTTATAGATTTGTCTCCAGAGGAGTCAATGAAGAAAAAATATCCATGTGTTACTCATCAGGGCAGCAGGCCTAATTCTTGGATGCTCCATCACATGGCCAGTCTCACAGACATCCCTCTGATCTATAGCCCATGTTTTAGCCACAGCAAATGTCAGTTTCTGAAAAGCCTGTACATATTCAGCTATTTCTCCCACTATACTAAAGAGTTGAAAATTCATGGTAATATTTACTTGAGTTTAAAGTATTTAGTGAAGGATTTGTTTAGTTCAGACAACTGTTCATTGTTCAAAGTAGAATTGGCTTCATGTACTTGCTTCAGTTCAGTCTCTCAGTGGGCCAGTGCCCAGGTTGCATCACATAGGGTATCTCACCTTAGGGGCATAGGGGGCTAAGTGACCATAGGGGCACAGGAAACCAGGTGACCATAGATGCAACAAATAGTTCTAGAACACTCTAGAACCCTCCTATAGAAACCTCTTGCCATGAGCAGTCACTTTATACTTATTTCCCCAGTCCTTAGTGATCACAGATTATTTTCTCTTTGTATGGATTCCTGTGTTCCAGACATTAGCTAGAAATACAATGCCACAGTACATGGTCTTTGTGTCTTGTTCCTTTGTTCAGCATGTTTTCAACTTTCACTCGTGATATAACTCTGTGTTTAGACTCTGAATATCCCAACATGAACATTGGTATGTAGTAAGTGCTAAAATAATTTTGAATGAATGTATCCTATTACATTCATGTTCATATTGCCCTCCTGGTAGTACAGAACTGAAGCCTAAGCCATGACTTTCTGTACCTTTACTCCTATTGTGCCTTTGTCCATTGTGTATGTGTGACACAACCATTGCAGTACCTATTTCACAGTATTAAGTCAGAGGGCACACTATTCTAAGAAGTTTCTAGATTATTTGATTCCTATCTAAGTGGTAAATCTTCCCATTAAGAACTACATTTGTCCTCTATTTTTTTTAAATATTATGTATTATGTATATATTCTCTAATTTTTAAATATTTATTTTATGTATACATTGTTCTGCCTATATGTATGCCTACACACCAATAGAAGGCACATTCCATTACAGATGGTTGTGAACCACCATGTGGTTTCCCAGAATTGAACTCAGGCCTCTGGAAGAACAGCCAATACTCTTAACCTCCGAGCTGTCTTTCCAGCCCTGTAATTTTTTGCCTGGCTATGCAGACAGTAAAGATAAAAGTTGAAAGGATAACTTCAGCACCTATATCACTTTTCTTAGACCCTTTGGCAATAAAGTCAAAGTTTAAGAGACCAAGGAGATGCTCAGTTCCTCCAAGCCATGTTAGGTGCATAGTGATGAGGTAGAGTAGAAGCAGAAGAGGGTACCACATGGCTCTCCAGGGATCCCTCTAGTGGGCAGTGCAGGCAAGAGCAGCAATTTGCTGGTAGGGATTCAGGAAACCCAGTAACAGTTCAGAGGACTGGTATCTTTCATTGGGGAATTCTGGGTGCTGGTCATATGAGTCACTCACACTCCCTGGAGAGACAGTGGGTTGGAATGCAGCCATTCACAAATTGGCTTGTGTAGTATTGTATTACTGTCTCATATTCTCTTTTCAATCTAGGTCGATGCATAAACTCAGACTGATGCATCACTGCCTAAATGTAACACTGAATTTTAATGTGGGGTATAGTTTGTTGTTTCCCTTTACGTCACATTTCATTTCTGTAAGGAGGGGGTTAATGGCAAGCCTCAAGACACTGCCTTCAACTTTCTTTGAAGAACTTGTGTGCTTTGGTGGTGGTGGTGGTGGTGTGGGGGAAGGGCTGTGCCTTCCTTGGGAGATAAATACCATATAGGAGCATCTTTGGTGATGTGGCAGACTGAAAAAGGTTTCGGTACTTTTTAGCATGACTACTGGGTTATAACAACTTCTTAGTGTCTTGGGATTGTTTACATAAACCAATATCATTATGAACAGTCACTGAGGCGAATTCATATTTTGTTGGGCAAATGTCTATATCATGCTGGCATAATATGCCTTTAGTAAATTCAACTTATATTTTTGTGGGTGTAAATTTGAACAGTTATGCTTTCTCAGTTTCTTAATTGGAAAATAATCTGTGAGTTATAAAGCATGAATGAAAATGTTTAGATTTGTAATTAACATGACAGTACAAATATAATTCATGATTATGCTTTTTACCAGATGGGATTTTAATTGTGGTTTTTAAAAGTTAAATATCTCTAATATATGGCACATTTAATTAATTTAAAGTGGTAAAAATATTATGTATAATATTACAGCCTAAATATATTCTGCATTCCTGGATTGATGATTAATACAAATAAAGTAAATGTAGAGGGGACGTAACGTGTGAAGCTGGAACAAACTGCTTGAGAGAGGAAGGAAATCAGTACATCTTTGGGATAAAACGTATTTTATTGGCTGTGCCACACATAGGCTGACCTAGTTCAGCTTCCTTGTTCCACAGAGAACACGTTTGGCATTATTGGGTATATAGCCCAGGATCTTCCACCTGATGAGCAGGGTGCTGGGATGTAGTCCAGCTTGGGCTGCCATGAGCTTTGTGTTATCATTCTCCTCATTACGGAACAGTCTGTCAGTAATTGGTGGTGTAGGACCAGAGAGTTTTAAACAGTCAGATTTATTCTTTCAGTTCTTAAAATATATTGGAGGTGGAAGCCAAAGTTCCCACAGGAAATGTAGACAACCACCTTTAGTTGTGTGGAAGTATACACAGAACTCCATATTCTGTCTGAGTTGTAGTGTTTTCAGAAGATTTTTACTGCATTGTAAAATTGTGCAAGGGAAAGACATGAAATTATGAGAAGCTATCTAAAAATGTAAAGTAATAAGCCATTTTTATAGGCTGAGGAAAAACAATACTTAAATATAGTTGAAAAATCTCAAATTATTGAAAGTTTGGTTTTACTTAAAGTAATGTACAAGTGTAATTAGTGTCTGTCTGCCTATCTGTGTATGTGCGTGCATGTGTTTGTGTGTGTGTGTGTGTGTGTGTGTGTGTGTGTGCCTGTTGCACCCATGCACCTATTGGTCTGTATATGTGCCCCATGCATTCACATGCCCACTGAGGCCAAAAGACAACATTAGCCCTTGGACCTGGAGGTAGTGACTGATGGGCATGTCCTTCTGTATTTATGTTTCTCTTATTGGTTAATGAATAAAACACTGTTGGCCAATAAGGCGGGAAGATAGGTGAGACTAGGAGAAGAGGAGGATTCTGGGAAAGATAGGCAGAGGAGCCCACCAGAGAGGTCACCATGTGGAGCCAGTGGGGTAGGATGCTCCAAGTGTTCTCCAGTAAGATAAGGCCATGTAGAAATACACATATTAATAAAAATGGGTTAATAAGTAAGCAGAGCTAGCCAATAAGAAGCCCTAGCCATCGGCCAACAGTTTAATAATTAATATAAATCTCTGTGTGTTCATTTGGGGCTGAGAAGGGCAGCGAGACCTCCTGGACCAAGAATCACCCGTAACAACCGACAGTTAGCAGCCACCTGATGTGGGTGGTGGGAGCTGAACTCACAGCCTCTGGGAGAGCAGCCAGTGCTCTGAACTGGTGAGCACCTTTCCATCCTGAAATAAGAGTTGTAATGACCCGGAGCTCACAGAGCAGGACAGGCTGTCTGCCCAGCGAGTCCCAGGCATCCTCCTGACTCCACCTCCTCAGCACTGCTTTTATAAATCATGTCACAGAGACTAACTTTGCTTTTTATTGGATCTTTTAGGAATGGAATCTGGGTACTCAACCTCCCAGAGCAAGCACTTTACTAACTGGTCTATCTACCCAGCTCATACAATTCTTAGACTGTCGTTATCTCATAAATTATTTGTGCTTTATTACTTTTAGTCTCTGAAATGTATTGTTTCTACATAAAGTTTACTGATTTAAAGGTAAATATGAATTTATGTTGCCACATTTATTTTGTCTTTCTTTCGTTTTTTTCTTCCTTCTCTCTGTCCATCTCTCTTCTCTCTCATCAATCTAATTAACAGGTAAATTTGTGATCACTCTCTTTCTTTTTAAGTTCCTCTTATCAAAAGGAAGAATTTAAATGTATTATCTACATGAACAAAATCATTTTTAGTTTTTTATTTACTCTTCTTATAAAAAATTGATTTTCATACAGTGTATTCTGATAATGGTTTTGCTTTCTCCAACTTGTCCCAGATCCTCCCCATATCTCCAAATCCATATCCTTTTTTGCTCTGTGTCATTAGAAAACAAACAGGCATCAAAAAAGAAAAGAATAATAAAATAATGTACAATAAAAAACAAATGAAACTGAATATGACAAAACAGAAAAAGCAGAGAGGCAAAGAAAAAGAACAAGAAACATAGATGTGAAGACACAAACATTGGCAAACACAGAAATTGCATAAAAACACAAAATTGGGAACTAAGACGTATCAGCAAAAGACCTGCAGGGTAAGAAAAAAGAAAAGAAATGCCCAGACAAAGCATTATGATGTATAATATATATATATATATATATATATATATGTATGTATATGTATATATATGTGTGTGTGTGTGTATGTGTGTATGTATATATATATGTGTGTGTGTGTGTGTGTGTGTGTGTGTTAAAATACCATTGAATTTTTTTTATGTTAGCCATTGATTGCTATGATATGGGCCTTAAGTATGGTTTGTATAGGTTTGTTTATCCAGAGAAGCACCGTTAGAGAAAACTAATTTTTCATTTGTAAGTGGTTATCAGTTGGAGATAGTTTCTGGGTTGAGGATATATGCTTGTGCCCACTTCCATTGTACTGGGACACCATCTGGCTTTTAGACCTGTGCAGGCCCTGTGTTTATAGCTATGGTTTCATTGAGTTCCTGTGTGCCTTGGTCCTGCTGTGTTTATAAAGCCATATTTTCTTTGTGTCCTCAATCCCCTCTGGCTCTTACAGTCTCAATTTTCTCTTCTGTAGGCTTCCCTAAACCATGAGGGGAGGGAATAAATGGAGACATCCTATGTATAACTGAATGTTCCAAAGGCCCCCAGTCTCTGTACATTGTCTGGCCATGAGTCTCTGTAATTATTCCCATCTACTGCAGGAGGAAGCTTCTCTGATCATGGCTGAGCAAGACATTGATCTATGAGTATAGCAGGATGTAATTAGACATTTTGTTGCCATGTTCCTTTATCAGAACAGTAGTATTTACTATTCCCTTAGGTCTCTGGTCTATCTACTCTACTCTCAGTGTTTTGGCCATATGAGCAGTGTCAGGCAGGATGGGTTCCACCTGGTGGAATGACCTGTTATGAGCAGATTTCCTGCCAGCCTGGACCCAGAGCTGCATCATCTCCAAATAATACACAGAGATAAGATGCTGTATTAGATATAAAGCTGTTGGCCTATTACTAGTGTTTCTTATTGGCTAGCTCTGTATTAAATATTAACCCATTTCTATCAATCTAAATGTTTCCACATGGTATTATCTTAGTGGAGAGAAGGTCTGGACCTCTTCTTCTAAAGTCCTTACATCTTGAATCTCTTCTACTATATCTCCCAGAATCCTTCTTGTTTCCTAGTCCCGCCTATCTTGCTTTCCTATTGGGCAATAGGTCTTTATTCATTACCCAATAAGAGAAACATATTTACAGAATGACATCTCCCATGAATGCCCCTTAAATCAAATCTGACCTTACTCAATTACTCCCACAGGCTTTGTGCCACTATTGAACTAGTGCATGTAGGTGACCACTGTGGATGGGATGGTTTGTAGCTGGGTTGGTGTTTACCTTTCTCCTTTAGTAGCAGGTAAAGTACCTTCCAGTACCCTGAATACTAGCAATTAGGGGTGAAGTTTCTAGGTAGGTACAAGTTGTACTTTGTGGTCAGTGAGCTGTGTAGGCTTTGTCTTCAACAGTAGGGTCTTACAATCCATTTGAGGAGAGTAGCGTATGTTATTGGAAATACCCTGGGATGTTTTTTGTGGCTCCCATGCATCCCCTTTGGCTGACATCCTGATTAGATGTAACCCATTCTTTAATTTGGAGGCTTCAGTTGGCTAACAGGGTTTTCTATTTGGGGTAGGCTCCTCTCTTATTTGGCTATTCTATTTAGATCACCTTCACCTTCATATATGCATGTAATTTAGGGAGTTTCCAATTATTTGTATCCCCTTGATCTCCTTCAGTTGCCTTGGTGTTCTAGCTAAGTTTTCAAGTCCTATATTGATTAGATATGTTAAGAGTGGACAACCTTGTCCTGTTCCTGATTTTAGGAAATGCTTTGAATTCCTCTCCATTTAGTTTGAAATTGGCTGTGTGATTGCTGCAAATTGCCTTTATTATGTTGGCATATGTCCCTTGTATGCCTGTTCTTTCCAGGATTTTTATCATGAAGGGGTGTTAGATTTTGTTAAAAAGCCTTGTCTGCATCTAATGAAATGATCATGTAGTTTTTAATCTTTCAATATGTTTATTGGTTTCAGTCCTCAGTTAGGTATTTCTTTATGTCTACCCCTTTCAGGCATTGTGTCTTCTTTTTTGTTGTAGAACCTGTTGCTGTTAAATTGCTAATATGAGTTCTCCCCATTTATTATAAATATAGGCATTTAATTCTATACACTTGCTTCTTAGAACTAACTTCGTTGTGTTCCATAAGTTTGGGTACATTTTTGTTCTCATACTTCTAACAAGTTTTAATTTCTTTCTTGACCCATTTTGCATTCCATAGTGAGTTTAATATACATGAGTTTGTAAGCTTTCTGTTGCTGATATCCAACTTTAACCAGTGGTGGTCACTGTCTTAGCTGGGGCTACTATTTCTATGATGAAAGACCATGACCAAACAACTTGGGAAGGAAAGTACTTATTTCCATATTACTGTTCATCATCAGAGGAGGACAGGACAGCAACCCCAACCTGGCAGGAACCTGGAGGTAGGAGCTGATGCAGAGACCATGGAGAAGTGCTGCTTACTGGCTTTCTCTTCATGGTTCATTCAGCCTGTTTGTTTTCTTATAGAAGACAGGACCATCTGCCCAAGGATGGCATCACCCACAATGGGCTGGACCCGTCTCCATCTATCATGAATTTTAAAAAATGTCATACTGGTTTGCCTACAGCCTGATCTTATAGAGGTATCTTCTCAAAAGAGCCTCCCTTTTATCTGATGACTCTAGACTCTATCCAGTTGACATAAAACTAAATGGCATAGTCCAATAGGGTCCAGATACAATTTTCTTGTGTCTGTTGAGATTTGCCTTGTATACAAGTCTGTGGTCAATTTTTGCAAAAACTCCTGATAAGGTAGTATATTCTTTTATGTTTGGGCGAAATGTTCTGTAAATATCTGTTAAATCCATTTGATTTATAACGTCAGTTAGCTATGTTTAGTTTTAGTTCCGGATGACCTGTTTGTTGACAAGAATGAGGTATTGAAGTTTCCCATTATCAATGTGTGAGTGTCAATGTGTGACTTAACCTTTAGTAATGTTTCTTTTATAAACATGGGTGCACTTGCATTTTGGGCATAGATGTTAAGTAAGAATTGGAACATCATCTTGGTAGATTTTTTCCTTTGATGAGTATGAAGTGTTCTTCTCTGTCCATGATTAATTTTTATTTTCAGTCTATTTTATTAGATATCAGAATAATTGTTATTGCTTTTGTTTTTATTCTGGTGTCTAGGCATCTGGGTTTCAGATGATTGTAAGTCTAGGAGTTCATATCTGGTCTTGTCTTTGTTGGATAAGTTATAGTTATATCTTGCTTGGTTTCTTTTGCCTTCACTGGATCCCAGGGGTGGGAGATACCTGTGGGTTTCCTGGTTCAGAGTCCTGAGTTTTGCTAGGCGTAACTATAAAGGATTCACTCAGTAGAAATTATTTCTGGGTAATGTGAACTGACAGGTAGGAGCAGATCTGATTCCTAGCAGCCATGATCAGATGGTTTCCAGACTTGCCTCTGACCTTGGTGGATGAGACAAAATGATTGGGTGAGGAAGGAAGGCTGATGGAGATTTGTGTAGTTCCTTTGGAATGGGGGCAGGGAGAAATGAGTGGACACAGCAGATGGCCTGCTTCAAGCTGGGAGTAAGACTGGGAACTGGAGTTGGAAGACAGGAAGGACCATTAAAAAAGTGCATCCCTGGTTCCCTGGCTGTTTTTAGCAGGAGACTGCCTCTGCTATTGGCATGCGAGTCAAAGGGAACAAACTGATTTTAATCTTGGTATTGTCTTCCATTTACTGTTACTTCTCTGGCTCTTAAGGGAGATCTGTAGTTTGGATTTCATCTTTCCTCTTCACAGTGAGATTCCTTTGTTCTTTTCCCTCTGTGAGAAACTGGTTTGAACATGCCTCTTAGTAGTTGTTGCCTCATTGCTTGCATTCACATGTAACCACTGACAGATTTAACAAATACGGGTGAAACACATAAACACAAACTATTCTGAACCATGACTTTGCACAGCTATTTAGAGAAATGTATTTAGCCTGTCCTGCTGCCCTCACAGCTGTGAGTAGAACCCACCAACACCATTTCAGTGCCACTGCCAAAATATTTATGCTTTATTCTGTCTTCTTTCTGAATCTCAATGGGCATGGTATTTATTATAAAACTTCAAGGGAGAACTACTTTTTCTCCACTATTAAGTTGATGAAACTGAGATGGAACTTATAGAGCCTGAACGATTAGACAAAATAAAGTACTAGCAACCGATTTGGAACTATAAGCTCAGACATTGTGTGTGTAAATATGAAATGATTATAGAAAAACATAAGCAAAAATAAAGCCCAATAAATACTACTTTTTATTATCTAATGTACCAATAACATCTACTATGATTCTGGTACATATAACTCTCCCCGTTCTTTGAACACATGGTGAATAAAGGAATGAATGTAAATGCACCAGGAATCCTAGAAAAGCATGGCTTGAATTTCTGTTGCCTACTGCAGTGTAAGCATCTCAAACTTTTTCTCTTGAGCCTTCTGTACTATTTGACATTTATAGATATTTGCAAAGCCTTTCAGCGGCTCTTGCAAATCCCAAAGCCACATTAGACAAACTTGCATCCTTCTTAGTGCACAGATCAGCAAATAGAAACAGTGGAAGTATTGAGTGAACACATACTTTGACATCTTTTCTGACTCAAGAGAACAGAAAAGATCTTAATGGCTATCATTAACTATTATCTTTTCTATTTTACATTTCAAG
Source organism: Phodopus roborovskii (assembly GCF_943737965.1). Classification (NCBI taxonomy): domain Eukaryota; kingdom Metazoa; phylum Chordata; class Mammalia; order Rodentia; family Cricetidae; genus Phodopus; species Phodopus roborovskii. The sequence goes on along the minus strand of NW_026125359.1, from coordinate 62,871 downwards.
TATATACATTTTTAGTGTATTCTGAAGGACAAATTAAACAGGTATTTGATATAAATTTAGGTTAAGGAGTCTTGAATGAAATTAAGGAATATAAAGAAGGTTTTTAAAATAGTATATTGTTCTTTTATAAATAATAATATAGAAATGTCCTCATTTATTAGATAGTCTACCTAGATTCATACCTATGAACAAGAAAAATTAACATACAATTAAGCATGTTAGAGTATAAGAGGGGACATTAAATAAAACACTTCCACTTCTCTAGAGAAACTTCAATGTAGCAGGAGACAACAACTTCTTCAGGAATGGTACACACACACACACACACACACACACACACACATATATAATATATATACAAACACACATACATATACACATAAGCATATACAAACACACATAAATACACACATACACACATAAACAATACAAACACACATAAACACATGCATACAATACACACATTAATGCATGCATACATACACAAACAAATGAACACAATGCAAACACACATACATACACACACATAAACACACACATACATAATATACACATACATACACACAAACAACTTTTTATATTAATATATTTATTATTTTTATTTTACATGTCGATCCCAGTTCCCCCTCCCTCCCTCTTCCCTACTCTCCCACCCTCACATGCACCTCAACCACCCTCCCATCCCATACACCCCCACTCCATATGTAGGGTGTCATCTAAATCTTGTCAAGTCATTTGGAGTAGGGACTAGGCCCTCTCTCCTGTCTCTAGGTTAAGGGAATGTCCCTCCATGGGGGATGTGCCCTCAAAGTCCTTTTGTGTACCAGGAATACATCCTGGTTCCACTGTCTGAGGACCCTTACACTGCTCAGGCCTTCTAGCTGAGACCCATGTTCAGCAGGTCTGAGTCAGTCCCATGCTGGCTTCCCAGCTATCAGTCTGGGGGCCCGTTAGCTCCTCCTTGTTCAGGTCAGCTGTCTCTGTGGGTTTCTGCAGCCTGGTCTTGTCCTCCTTCTCTGCATCTGGATTCCAGTTTGACTCAGTGTTTAGTTGTGGGTGCCTGCTTCTGTTTCCATCAGCTACTAGATGAGGGCTCCATGATGGTGGATAAGTTAGTCGTTGATCTCATTATCAGGGAAGGTCATTATGGTAGCCTTTCCACTGTTGCTCAGATTGTTACTTGTCAGTCTTGTAGGTCTCTGGACATTTCTTTAGGTTCAGCTTTCTCTTCAAACCTATAATGGCTCCCTCTTATGCTCTCTCTCTCTCTCTCTCTCTCTCTCTCTCTCTCTCTCTCTCTTCTATTCCTCCACTGACTCAATCTTCCTAGTCCCATGTGCTTTCCTCTTTTCCCCTTCTCTTTCTTTAGTTCCCTCTCCACTCACTGCCCCCCCACTCCCCATGTGATCTTGAGAACTTGTCCCTTCCCCCTTCTGTGAGGGACCTTCTATGAATGTCTTAGAATCCTCCTTTTATCCTAGTTCCTCTGGCGGTGTGAATTATAGGCTGGTGATCCTTTGCTCTATGTCTAAAATCCATAAATGCACGAGTATGTACCATGCTCCTCCTTTTGTGACTGGGTTGCCTCATTCAGGATTTTTTCTTCAAGTTCCATCCACTTGCCTGCGAATTTCAAGATTCCATTATTTTTTTTTTCACAGAGTAGTATTCAATTGTGTAGATGTGCCACATCTTCTTTATCCATGCATACACACACATGATCACACACATACATAATATACACATACATACACACAAACAAGTTTTTAAAAGGAAGCCTTTCGCTTTCAACTTTAAAGTATGTGTGTGGAGAACCGCAGGTGAGAGGCGCTTTGATAAGTCAGTTCTTTCCCATACTCAGTGAGGGGAAAGAGATATAAACTGATTTTGATCATGCTATTTTAAAATAGTGTCCTAAAGAAAAAAAAATTTTTGCTGACTCAAAAGAGTTGTGTGCAAGTACATTTCTTGTAGTCTGTGTCTGTAGGAAATGCCCCACTGTGCAACTATCGTTCCCCTGAGAAACTGCCTCTCTCTGCATGCTCTGCCTGTGTGGCTGCCCAGCTGTTATAGTCATTTCTTCTCGTGGAAGCAAGATTTCTTTTTTCTTTTCTTTTCAAAACAAAAAAAAACTTTTTTAGATTATAGTAAAATTACAACATTTGTCCTTACTTTCCTCTCTCCAAGCCCTCCTATATTACCACTGTGTACTATCCTTCAAATCCATGGCCTCTGTCTTCATTGTTATTCCATGCATATGTGTAATATATTATATATTATGTAATATATATGTGAGTGTATATATGATTATATATAATCTACTCCATTTATATAATGTTACTTCTGTATATATTTTCAAGTCTGGCTATTTGGCACTGAATAAGTTTCTTTCTGTAAAAATTTCTGCTTTGTCTGTCTGTCTATCTGCCTGCCTTGCTTTTTTAGACTGAATCTTTTATGTAGATGTCTTTGTTGTCAAATAATTTTGAAGAATTAGTTGGACCCAGATAAAACAAGCGAATTAATAGCTACGGAATTTCTCCTGCTTTTGAGCATGTTCTGAGAGGTCTACAAGTAATTATAGTTTAAATAAATATTACTATATTTTCATTACTATTATCCATATTTTCATTTTAGCAAATGTATATTCCCTACCCCCATAGCCAGAAACTTCAAAGTGTAATTTCTTAGATAACTGTTGCTCACACAGTTAATAATACATTACTACTAACAGTACTCTTCTATCACAGAGAAGAAAATAATAATATGAAAGAGATGTAAGAAAAATATGTATAATATGCAAGGAGACTAAATTTTCAGGTTTTGAATTACTGATACTTAAGCGAGACTTTATAGATTTTTCAATCAAGTAGAGAGGGAGGTTCCTGGAAGCAGGAACACAATGATCTTTCTGTCTGTTCTGGGACATATGGGTGTGGAGTTGATTAGTTTATTCAGAAAGAAACCAAGCACAAGTTGACAGGACTTAAGGCCCAGGGGTGGAGGCAGTTTCAGATGAGGGCTGGTCCATCAGACTGGGCTGTGCAGTAATGGACCTTGAAGCAATCTTCAGGGTTGGGGGCGAGGATCCATCTGTTTATATACTACATCCCATCCCTAAACACACTGTTTACCAGAAGTTTTCTGCTATCCTCCAAAGTCAGTCCAAAGTGCCGAAATGCACACGTTCTGAGAATACACAAAGATTCATTTAATGTACCAAAGTATTTTCTTCCTCCTGAAATATATACGCTTTTATTTCAATATGCTGGCTGCTTCATTTCTTTCTGTTTTTAATTAAGCTTTTTTTTTTTTTTTCTCTTTTGGCAGTCTTTCTGACTGGCTCATCCACATGGGATTAGACCTTTAGTGACTCATCAAAGTGTCTTGTAAAATCTGCAAGCACTGACTGGTTTCCACAGATTGTACTCTTTTGGGTGCTTGATATTTCAGCTGCTCTTGAGTAGAGTAATGTGCACCTTGTAGATGGGGGTTTGGGGCTGAGGGCTTAGTTTGATTTCTGACTTGTTTAGCCTTCAGTGGGAGGTGAAAACCATTTCAGTGAGGAGTGGGTATTTAATGTGAGTAAAAAAGGAGGCTCAGTGGGATGGTCAGTGTGAGGAAAATATTAACCATAGTATTTAGATGGCAGAGAGTCACTTCTGAACAGGGAATTGGAATGCATCTGTGTCTTCTTCAAATTCTTTTAAAGTATTATTTGTGGTGTTAATGGTAAGTTTTGACAGCAAATATAATGAATTTGAGATGACAATATGTGCAGCAGAAATCACTGCTGCCTGAGGACTCCCTCAAGTTCTCAGTAGACAATGGTGATCCCCACTAAGTGGTAAGGGTTGAAATTTGCACAAAGAAGCTATGTCTAGGCCAGCCTGGTCTACAGAATGAGTTCCAGGAAAGCCAAGGCACAGAAATCCTGTCTCGATAAACAATACAACAACAACAACAATAACAACAACAAAAATTCACTTATTGCATTGGTTTATTTAAAACAATTATATCTGGTTCATGAGTAAGGAATGTAAAGCAAAGGGGCTAAGACTAAAATTAATGTAGACTTGAACTTGTACAGATATAGACATGCCTGCATGTACAAGGCGGAAGGGAAAACAAAACAGCAAGAGCAAAATCCATCAGCTCTTAATGAGTAAGTGGGGACCATCCCACTAGAATGAACTTTGAAGCATACACTTGTAGGAAATAGGGATTCATTAGTGGAGCTTAGTGGGAGGAAAACCCACGTGGATAGGCTGGATTCTGAACAAAGGCCAGTGGGTTCCTTGGTTGAATCTTGCCTGGTTAGTTGCTGATGAAACTGTTGAGTCAAATACCAAGAAGCAACTGTGGGTGGTGAAAGGGGAGTGCAGTGGGGCATGGTAGTACTTTCTATACTTTGTCAATAGAAGCAAATGAGAGCAGAGGCATCATTTGAATTCACAAGTCAAGACAAACAGAGACTGCAGAATCAGGACCACAGAAGGGAAGGAACCAGTAAGATATGGCAGTAGAGGAACATGGTCAGAAGAGATGGGGTCAACAGACAAGATGAAAGTTGTCTTTGTAGTTCATGCAAAAATAAGGTGAATTTGTCACATAAAATTATAACTATATATTACAGTATCTACATGAAAATATCCCAAACGTGAGTTGTAGAGTGACCTCTGTTTCCAGTGACAGTGTACTTTAAAATGACTGCAAGGTCATTCCGGACTATTTCTCTGAAGATCACAAAGACTCCCTGTAATGTGGAGGTAGGAGCTATTTCTGTAGAGCTTTGGAATCCCGTGTATACAACCAAGTCTCTTCAATAAATGCTTTAGACCAATTACTGACATAGCCAATTGAATACTAATACTGCCCATGAAATGACTTCAATACCACCACAATGACAGCTGCACTGTGGAGAAAAGACACATGAAGCTTTGCATTAGCTTGTCTCCAAGGTTACCATCTGTGCTGATCTGAAGTTCCCATGTGGGGATTTTCAACCTGTGCCAAGATCATATTTTCAGAGTAGGTATCAGTGGGTACAAAAACATCTTGGAAGGTGCTTGAACATTTGTAGAGGTTATATCCATGCTGCCCTTAGTAATTCAGGTGTTACAGAGGGATAGATACATATCTGCAATCTGCTAGAAATTTTAAGATTACAGAAATTGCTAGAATGTCATTTTTAGTTGACCCCACTTTGCAAACAAAATGCTGCTAATTTGCATATCATACTTCTAGCCAATATTCTCAATAGAATCAAGAGGGAAAACAGTTTTTAAAAGGTGACACTGGTTCTCTGGAGTTAACAGATTTCATAGTTTATAGTTGGTAAGCAAATCTAAATAAGGATAAGATAGCTTTAAAACATAAATAGTTTCTGCTAAAGATGTAACTGAGATTGCACAGTGCTTGCATAGCATGAGTGTAACCCTGGGTTTTATCTGCACAAGCCACATCAAACCAGGCATTGTGACTGCTTGTCTATAAATGCAGGACTTAGAGTGTGGAGGCAGCTAGCTCACCTTTGCGGAATTTCAAGGTCATCCTCAACTATATAGTGAGTTTCAGGCTAACCTGGGCTACATGAGGCCCAGTCTTGAAGACAAAATAAATTATAAATACATAAATGAGTGTACATTTAAGAAGGAAAAAATAAACATCTCAGAAGCCCCAAAACAAAAAATAAAGAATAAAATTTCATACTTGAAAAGAGGCAACTCTTTATTATTATTATTATTTCTTATTTTATATATCCATCCTAGTTCCCTCTTCCTCCCTCCCTCCCATGCCTCCCAACACCCCTCCCATCACACCCCTCCCACTCCACAGGGAGGGTGATGCCACAGGGAGGGATCAACAAAATCTGTTAAGTCATTTGGTGTAGGTTCTAGGCCCTCCCTCCTAAATAGGCAATTCTTTTAGTGAGCATCCTGAAAAGAATCTCCGTTTCTATTACCAGTACTTATAAAGCTGTGAAAAGAATTTTTTAATTCATAAAAGAATTTGGTATTGCCTGCCTTATAATAAGACTTCCAAAAAATTATAAAGGCAGTGGTAATGATGCTGGAAATTTACTCTTGTATTGACAGAAGTCCATTCCTGGTATTCCAGCTTTTACTGACTTGGTGCTAGACTTTAGGTTTGTGGCTGAGTCACCCTGGGGGCTTCTGGGGAAGCTTGTCTTCCAGCAAGTCACTGAACAGAAAGGCCTGCTTGAGGACTGCTGTTGAGAGGAGCTAAAACTGGGTGTTAGGTGAAGTGATCAGGTTGACTTGCAGGGCTGCTGACTGACTTATTTTTCCTGTGGGTGCCTCTGTGGTTAGGATTTGTGACCCCTGGAGCTGAGACTGGCTGGAAGCATGGTTAGGGCAAAGGATAATCTTTGAGATCTGTTTTGGCAGCAGAGCCTGTGTGGCTGGACAGGTGCTCTGTGAGTGAGTCCATGTGCTGGTGTTGCTCTGTGAGTCTATGGCTGGTGCTGTGAGTCCCTGGCTGGTGCTCTGTGAGTTCTTGGGCCAATAGAACTGTTTAGGCTTTGGAAGATTAGACTGAGTCCTGCTTTGGGCTATCACCTTTCCCTAAGAACTCTTTATCTGGTGAAATGGTAGATTTCAGGCTGTTCCTTGCTCTAAGGAATTCATCTTGCAAAGCAGCTGTTTCTGTCTATGCTGATAACAACTGTGAGGCAGAATGACTCTACCCTTTGCAAGGAATCACCTTATGTTTAGTATGACATGGCTGATAAGTAAAGTTTGTCCTGAAAGTAAGAAAGGACAGTCTATTAACTTAGAGTAAATTGGGATGCTATAGGCATATGGGTGTCTCAAAACCATGCTTGTGAATTTATCAGTCCCACGGACTACTCCAGCCTCTAACCCCCTCACTTGGATAATAAAAGGAGGGACTTCTAAAGTAAGCACACACAGCAGTAACCACTGACCTGTCTGTCATCCAACATGTTGTGTGTACATCACGGAATGGAGAGGAGATGAACTCCTGACTGTCCCCTTTGCATCAGCTCAGCATTGTCCCGCTGCTTGATATGACCCCCTTGAATTACAGAGTCTCTACCTGGTCCCACATCTATCTTCTCCTTGCCCTGAGCCCACTCTGCCCTGAATCAGCACTACCTTGAAGTTGCTAAGTTCTGTGTGACTGCCACAGATCCCACACTGTGTTTGTGAAAGTCATATTCAACCACCCCCAGTGACCCTCTGTGTCTGGGTCAGCTCTCTGCCCTGCCTTCAGTGAGACTTCTTTGAACTCTACCTCTTTAACTCTTCTGTGGCTGTTATGTAAGTGACACGTCTTGTGAAATGAAATGTGTGTGATCTCTGAGTTAGCATCTGAGCCTAACAATGGAATAGAAGAAACCGTGATCACCAGTGGCCACACTGGTAAGTGAGATCAAAATCACTTGGTCAATTGTAGTCCTTAAGACTGATACAGTTTGTGAACTTATTACTGTCTGATAAATTAGGTCATGTCTCTCCGTGTTGTGACAAGCCTGTCCCTGGGTTTATTAATACCTGGAGAGCTCTGGATACTCAAGAATTTAGATAGAAAAGGCAAGTCTTTTTCTTTCTAAACTGACAGCGGCTTTGGGAAATGACAAACAGGATACACTTTAATTACTAAATTTGATAGCACTTAATTCAGAAAGGTATGAAGCATTGGGATAAGCTTTCACAGGATCTGTGGCTCTTGTGCACACCACCAAAGCATGTGGATAAGTGAGAGCAGAGGGAAATTAATCTCTTGGATGATGGAGAATAATCCCCACTTGTGGTATATGTTGGTATTGGTAATGAGTACTGCAAGCAAGCAAACGCTGTGAGAACAGAGTGTAGAACTTAAAGTATGGACCCATGGAGTTCATTTGGAAGCAAACCAAAAAGGAAGGAGACCACTGATGTCCTGTGATATTTAAAGATATCTAAATTGCATGCAGATCAAGAGTTTAGTATGATAATTTGCTTTCCTGACATCTGTTTGAATCTTGAATATAAATACTCTTCCCATACAAGTGTATTTTACCCATCCATGTCCATTGCCCTTTGCACTATTTGGAGCAGAATACGGCATATTACTTAGAGCAGAATGGGTCATTGGTTAGAAGTTAGAATATTGTACTTGCTATTCCTTTTCAGGTCCAAGATCTCTTTTTCTTCGAGGAAAACCACTGTAACTCATGGTATATAGATGGTACACTTTCTGTATGCAATTTTCATTTATATTATCAGTACATGTGTTTTTTAAGGCCCAAACGTTTAAACATTGTGCTTATTTTTCCAAGTAATATTTTATAGCTTTATTGTTTCGAAAGTTGCTTTGTATATATATTGTGTTACTGAATTGCAAAGTTAATGCAACTAGGTGAGCTTGTTCAAGTAGAGTACCCCATTCAGCTGCAATAGAAACATAAGATCATATTTATGCATAGTAGATGTTTAAATATTTTATTACAACACCATCCCAGTAATGCATTATTATATTAAAGAGATACTCATGCATTTAATAACTATATTAATTAGAGGATATTTCATTAAGTCCACAGGTTATTTTCCTTAACTCTGTTCTTAAAGAGTGACCATACAGTAGTAATTGAATTTCCAACCCACCTGAGCACTCAGGGGTGTCATTTCCCTTTATATGCTTTGAAAGGTTTCATCTCACATGAAAATAAGCTGTATTTCACTATAATGAAACGACAGGTAGTTGTTTTTAGTGATAGTCCACCTTGGCTGAAAGTTATAAATTCATCTTTAAATTGAAAACAGTATTTTTCCTGGTGTGGAAATCTGACAGACCTTTTTCCTGTGAATGCTCGTAGAAGACAGTATTTTTGTGTTGGTGAATACTCCAACAAACCTGATAACTCATTTCATAGTTCTTGTCTTTGCTTATTATTTTCTCTAATTATATCTTTCAATGGAAACGTTTGGTAAACATTCAAAGTATAATTCAGCAAAGGAAATTTGATTATGCATTAAAATAATGATATCCAGACACACAGCTTTCTAAAGAAAGAATTAAACATATCCAGGAGAATTTATTGCATTAGAAAATACTCCACACATACTGTTCATGGTAACTGAGTCCTTGGTAAGTGTCAAGCAGTACGAAAGAAAGGTTGAGGACTGTTGAGGTGACACAATATTGAGTTTCTATGCTCTTAGCAATGCACATCTACATGATTTAGCAGTTAACCAAAGAAGGGATATACTTGACAGTTTCTTTAGAATGTACTCGGACAGTTTAGCATGTCGACCTTCATATCTGCTTATTCTATGAGAGGATCAAAATTTTTCTATCAGTCGACTTCTGATCAAATTTGGAATCATTAGAATTGAGTCTAGTTCTCTATTCTGCCATAACTGATCAAAATACACTAGTACAAAATCACATTGCATATATAATTTCATCTATTTTGGAGGATGCTTCTATGTTAGTGAGTTCTTTATGTGGATTATATTTTATAAATCTTGAATTTTTCTTTATAATAGTTTTAAATTGTCATGACCAAATGAAACTTAAATGTAGAAGGATTTGTTTTAGCTAACCACCACTTCTGAATTTTATTGTATATTCCTTGGCTCCATTACATCTGGACCCCAAGTGAGGCAAGATACCATGGTAACCAGAGGGTGTGGCTGAGGCTCTTCATCTTATGGCAGACAGGAAGCAAGGGCAGAGAATCAGGCGTATGGAAGTAACTAGGGCAAGGTATAGCCTTTACAGAGAAACCCCAAAGGGACAACTTCCTCCAGCCATGTCCCCGCATCCCATAGTCCCTCAGTCTCCCAAGTACCTGTTCAAACTTAATCCATCCATGGATTAAGACAGAACCCATATGCTCTAACATCTACAGATACACTCTCACGCATCACATCTACACATGTGCTTTACTGACTTGGTAAGCGTGTCTTGATCCAGGCAAATGGCGCTCTAAGATTATCCACCACACTGTCCATAGTACATATTTTTAATCTGGTGAGTACTTGGGGCACAATACATATTTATTGACCATTGACTGATCTAGGCAAGATGAAGTGTGATGTTTATTATTATAAATAAGCATTATTATAATAATGCTTATTATTACAAGCAAATCATACACCCATAGACTGATTCCACCTTTCTTCTACTAGTTGTTCATCTTTCTGTGCAAGGCACCAAATGTATAAAATAAGTTTATTGTGTGTTGAGTGTGGACGTAGCCTCTGCTTGTTTTCTTCCCCAATCTCCATCACCCTTCCCTAGTGGTGGACCTATTAATATGTCCCTTGATACAAGAATGTCTAGATAAATGGCTGTAATTTTCCACCTTCCTTTAAATAACAGTGTCCAAATGACCAGGCTCCAATCAATAAAATTCAAGTAGGAACATTGTATGTAAATTTTATAGCACACATTCTTTTTATGTTTTTCCCTCTCTTCTGGCTGGAGTGTTGGACTCACTGGTGTTCAGTAGCCCATGTTAAGGTCAGGAAGAGGACACATGTTGAGACACCAAAGAAAGATCCTTTACGGGGTGGAATTACTCCATTTTTGGTGAATTTCTTTGCTTCGAGCTTACTTATGTAAGAGACAATACACTGACCTAAGACGCATGAACACTGGATTTTTTTTTAAATGTTTAAGTAAGCCTTTTGGTGGTAACTTACAGGTATCTTCTTCAGAAATTCTTGACAAATCTCTCTAACCAAGGTAGAAGATTCTCTTCTATACCTTCATGTACTCTGTAGTGACTTTTGTAGAAAATCTACTCTATTTTACTATCGTGATCATTTTGTATAAAATATTACTTGAAAATAGGATCGGTGTATTATTCAAGTGTCATTTTTTTCATAGCCCACATACATGTTATTGACACACATAGTGTATGTGTAGTAAGTATTATCACAATAATAGATAATAGCTGGGCAGTGGTGGCATACCCTTTTAATCCCAACATGCAGGAGGGAGAGATCTCTGTGAGTCTGAGGCCAGCCTGGTCTACAAAATGAGTTCTAGACCATCCAGAGCTACCTGACAGAGAAACCCTGTCTTGAAAAACAACGACAACAAAAATGTGGAGTTAATTTTGCTTGGAGAAAACTTCGATTTGAGGTTATGGGGCAATAAATGCCACAGATACTAAAATATTGTATGCAGAGATATTGTTGTTGCTAGTGGCTTTCTGCCTGGTTGAAAGAAACACTGAAGTTCTTAAAGTTCTGTCCTAGAGACATCACCATTTTCATCTTCTTCACAGGTCCTCTCAAGCCCTGAGTAAATAAGTGGTTTGTGCCCCTTCCAACGGCAGGGCAGAAATCTGCAGCGGTCCCATCAAGTGGCTGTCCTGATTCCTTATTCTGACACCAGGAGAAGACTCGAGCACAGCTTGCGGCAATGTCTGTATCTAACCTATCATGGTGAGTGAATGGCTTTCCTATCTCAAGTACCCATAAACACATACAGTAAGCAGGGTTTTGAGAGAGTTCCACTATCAGAACCTGGGAAGAGAACGTTAAAAACTGGGATTTCAGACTGCCCTATATTAGGGTGAGAAGAGTTTTTTCTTTTGTTAGTGACTTTGTATATAGTTACTTTATTTGCATGCTTTCCCCCTCCTCTCCTCAACTCCCAATGTTCCTCCCTTCTCAAATTACGGATTACTTGTTCTTAGGTTATTATTATTACATAAATACATGTGTACTACTGGCTGAGTTATTTAGTGTTGCTCATATGTTGTTATTGTTACATATATACATGGGTACCACCTGCTGAGTTATTTATGTATGGATAACACTGACTGCATGGAATCAGAGACCTAGTAAGGGAAGACTGATTCTTTCTCTGTCTCAGGAGCCGTTGATTACCTGTAACTCTTCATCAAGGGGCATGGTCCTGTGAGATTCGCGCCATCCATGTTTAACACTGTCAGTGCTATGACATCTGGTAACTCTAGAAAGAGGACAGTCCTCAAACTGAACACCAGAGGCATTCAACACCTTTCTTTCCACACACACTTGGGGAATGAGAGGTTGGAATACTATATGTGTCTAATGTGCCTTTCTATGTTTCCATTCCCTGACTTGGGACTAACAAGTGAAAAGTGTCTTTTCTTCCAGGTTCACTACTCAAAAAAAAAAAAAAAAAAAAAAAAAAAAAGCGGGGGGGGGGAAGAAAAGGAAAATCTACCTAAATTAAACTAACTATAACTCAAAATTCCATTGTGGGTGGTGGGTGTATTTTTCTCAATAGCTCCATTGTAGCTCACCTTTGGCTTTCAGTTCGTGTTTAATCTGCCCGTGATTATAAAAAGAAGTGGAAAGATAATCCACTGGTGAATCAACAGTTCCTCTATGCCAGTGAGGAGTGGTAACTTCCAGTGATGAGTCTGAAGCCATTCACTGAACTTCAGGATAGTTTCTTAAATGTAAAGAGAAGACTAAATGATGCTTATGTGAACCAACAGCATTTAATATGAGGCTATAAGAGAATTCTGGTAAGCCCCCATTTCCTTAAGAGCTCGTTTCATTTCTTCTGCAAGCAGAAATAGCATCAGAGTCAAGGTTTTCTTGCTGATTTGTTCTAGCTCCATGAACTCATTTTTAGATAAGTAAGCAATGTATTTAGGGCAAAGGGTATAATTATTTGTTTAAATTTAGAGTAGTATTTCTGAAGGACCTAATTCTTAATGGCTTCCATAAAATGTGTCCTCAGATGCTTAGGGTCTCGGTGCTGAGGGCCTCATTTGGAAAAATAAAATAAATAAAGAGAATTAAAAGATTTAAAATATATAAAACTAGTGAAATACTTGGATATTAAGTTATTACTATTGAATGTAATTTACTTTTGTATTTTTGAAAATAAAATTATCATTACATTTTTAACTTTAATTTCTCTAAATCCCATGGCTCAATTCAAATCCGTAAAAATGCTGACCCACTTTTTTAAAAGGAATTTTCCTCTGGCAAGTGTGTGGGAAATGAATCTTCAAAGGCCAAAAACACCTTAGAGGGTCCAGTACTTGCCACTCAAACATGGGCACCCAGTTCAAATCCTCAGCGCCCATGTGAGGAATACTAGGCCTGGGTGTGCATTCCTGTAATTCTGGTGACTAAATGATGGAGGCATGAAAATGCGTGGGGGTGGGGGCAGGGTGGTGAGCACCCAGGCTACCTGAATTGATGGGCTCAAACGCTAAGGTGGAGAGCAACTGAGGAAGACAGCCAGTGCCAACTCCTGGCCCCCACATGTATGTGTACATATGTCCATGTACACATATTCATAGGAACACTAGAGTAAAAGTAGATGAAAAGCAAAAGGGACATCCAAGGAGGAGTGTGATCAGGAGGAGGAGAATTGAAAGGATACAGAGGAGAAATGGAGGAGGAGGAACAAACAGGAAGAAAGGGGAAATAGGGAAGCAGGAGGATGAAGAGATCAAAGCAGATGTTACTGTCAAATCACAAGACAGAGTGAGTCTGACCCAGTTCCCAGAGGCAGCACAGGGCCCACACAGGGGCCTGTCTGTGGGAGCCTCACGCCACCCTGCTGTGATGGGATGATTTGATGTAGGACCACTTGACACAAGGTAAGCCTCACCAAGAGAGGAAATACATCATCCCAGCTCAATTGTCTGTCAAGGCTCCCACGAGTTGGTAGATATTCTATAAATAGATGCTGTGGAAAGGAGTGAAAAATGCAAAACAGGCAATTTAATGAAAATACGTACCTTCATTCTAAAAGAAAAAATTAAATTAGGAGGCATGCATAGAATCTAACATGTCAGGAAAATGGAATGTTTTTTGTTTTGTTTATGTTGGAGGTTCAGAGGTGTTGGAAGGGATGCCAAGGTGATTTAATTCGGCAGTGTCTGCAGTAGATTCCTATGCAGGGAGATCTGCATCTGTTCTATCAATATCACCATCATACAGCTGTCATTCAATATCACCATCATACAGCTGACATACAGTAGACAATATCACCTCATATAGCTGTCAATATCACCATCATACAGTAGACATTATCGCCTCATATAGCCGTCAATATCGCCATCATACAGCTGTGCCATCCTCCCACTCTGTGTCTGAGCTGCCTCTTTGTGGGAAAGAAGAGTAGGAAATGATTCTCGGGTATTCCAGTCAAGCCACCACTCATGCAAGTTTCTCACTCTTGCGAGAAGTGACTAAGCTTTTCCACATTAATCCTTGCAATTCAAATCTCCTAACAATTCTAGCCTGCATTTTGAGGGAACACTCACTATCCTGCAAGGGTTTATTAAGCAATGTCTAGCAGCCTCCCAATTTCCAGTGGAAACTCTTCATAAAATTGTGTGAATTTAACGAAATTACTGTTGTCCAGGATAAGGCTCTGCTTTGAAGTCTAGAAACAAAAACATAGATGTTCTGCCTCACACTGGAAACAAATGGTACTGTCAGGTTTTGATTGGAATGTAACATGGGTGAGTGGATACCTGATTTATTTTGATGAGTGTGTCCTTTTTGTGGAAAAGAAAACTGCAGGGGAAACTAAGTAGGAGTGTGCTAATGACAGCAAGCAGACCTGTGCCTCCAAGGAACAGTCAAAGCGATAAGGCAAGGGCTGGTTCGTCTAACAGGGTTCCTCAGAACACCTTCTGCCTAGAAGTGAATAGCAATTTTATCGTGTCTTATGGTTCTTTTGAGTTGTGCTTTTGCATGACTCTCTCTCTGCTTGCCCTCATTTACTTCGGTGCTGAGTTTGCAGTGAAAACTCACATCAGGGCTCCTGAGATGGCACAGGAGGTAAAGGGTACCTGCTGCTGGGCCTGATGACCTGAGTTTGATGCCCAGAATGGATATGGTAGAAGGAGAGAATCTACTTCTGCAAGTTGTCCTGTGAGCTCCACATGTGTTCTGTAGCATGTGTATGTTAATGCATGTACATACACACAAAAATAAATAAGGAAAGGAAATGCTGTTGGTAAAAGATATAATTAATAGGAGACACGAGAATCACTAAACAAGCGAAAAGGAGATGGTGTGAGGCCAGGGAGTGTTTCCCAGAACTAAACAGCCTTCCCGCCTAAATCTCATCAATTCCCTATTGTTTGTATTTCAGTGATTACATATATATATATAGCAAGTACAACGTGTGATTTTTGTAGCACACAAGTTTAGTGAACATTGTGAATAGTGAACATTTGCATTGCCTTTACTATGCACTAGGCACTCTTGTAGAATTTCCAAATTTGAACTCGTAAGTCAGTTTCCTAGGTGTGTAGTATGTTATTTGCATTTTTGTGAATGGGAACTCAGAGGCTCAGGGTATTAAGTAACTTTCTCAACATAACAAAGCGACTAAGTAGTGGATTAAGCAAGTGCTAATTGCCTGGTTCCAATTAGTACCCACTCCAAGACTAATTTTCTGCACGCACACACACACACACACACACACACACACACACACACACACACACACAAATATATCCCTCCTTGGAGAGATGGTTCAGAGGTTAAGAGCGCTGGCTGCTTTTCTAGAGGTCCAGAGTTCAAATCCCAGTAACCAAATGGTGGCTGACAACCACCTGTAATGAGATCTGGTGCCCTCTTCTGGCATTTAGGCAGAACACTGTACACAATAAACAAATACATCTTTAAAAATATAATATCCCTTTTCTTATTTTGTATGCTGCTGTTTTGTCATATTGACAACATCTTTTGCCTTAAAGGAGCTTATCAGTTTTATGAAGTCCCATTTATTGATTGTCGCTCTCAGTGTCTGTGCTACTGGTGTTCTATTTAGGAAGTGGTCTCCCTTGCCAATGCATTCAAGGCAACTTCCCACTTTCTTATCAAGTTCGGTGTAACTGAATTTATGTTGAGGTCTTCAATCCATTTGGACTTGAGTTTTGTACATGAGGATAGATATGGATCTATCTACATTCTACTACATGTCAAAATTCAGTTATCCCACTACCTATGGTGGGATCGCTTGCTCAACCTTGACAGGGGGGGGAGGGGGGGAGGCTTGGTCCTGCCTCAACTTGGTATGCCAGACTTTATTGACTCCCCAAGGAAGGCCTTACCCCCTGTGAGGAGTGGATGGGGGGGGGCATGGGAGAGAAGGGGAGGGAGGAGGAATTGGGGTTGATAAGTAAAATGAAAGAAAAAATTTAAATTAAAAAGAGAAATATCCCTGATATGTTTGTCTACTCCCACCACCAAGCAGATTCTGTAGCTTCCGTTTCAAACCGGAATGTTTCTTTTAATTTTCTTCAATCTGCACACTGTGGCTCATCTTTCAAAAAACACTTCCAGGTATTAGAATACTGTTGGGAGTGAGGTGACTGATGATAGCCCACCGGTTTCCTGGTAATATCAGAAGTGTAGTTGAATTTTATAAAAGTATGTAAAGTGATTTCCTTAAAGTGTTACAAGATATCCAGAGAGTGGGGCTTTGTTATTATTACTTTTGAAAGGATAGGATCTCAGATAGTCCAGTCTGATTTAATATTGACAATACAGCTAGGGATGACCTTGAACCTCTTATCTTCCTTCCTCTCCCTTGAAAGTGCAATGATTACGGCATGCACCATCACCCTGGCCCAATGTATTGACTTTGACTTGTTGCTAAAAGAGTTTCACCACTATACAAACAGAAGCAGAGCACAAATACAGACAGAGCTTGCTCTGATTCGACTAGAAAGAATGGCTGTTCAGTCCCTGCCTCTTGAAAACGCCCCACTAAATGCTTCTAGTGGGGCCTCTCATCATGTGCTCCACTAACTCAGAGCCTGAAATCCTCCTGTTTTCCTGTTACAGTAACTACACTGATCAGTAATAGAGAGAGCTTAGCATAGTGTGAACTGATTTTGCCAAATGATCAAGTTTTTGCAAAATGATTCCCAAGCTATTTTATTCTACAATGCCTACATACACTTCATTATTTGTTTTTTTTTTATCTTATTTTTTTTTATTCTTTGTTTTTTCTTTGTGAATGGCGGTACACACTTGCAATCTTTGTGTTCAGGAGACTGAGGCAGGACAGAAGATACCATGTTTGAGGCAAGTCTGAGCTATATAGTGGGACTTTGAATAAAAGAATAATTAATATTTGCTTGGCGTCTGGCAGCCAGAGAGGGATAAGGAAATCCCTGGATTCAAGTTAAGAAGCCAGATAGCCAGATCTACTGGACATCCTTTGTGTACAGTATATGTGCCTAGCACAGGGGTGGAGCCTGATAGAAAGCAAGACTGCTCTTAGTAGAACTTTTTATTTAGCCAGAGGACTGAAAATCAGTCAAGTACTCCTGACTCAGTGTGGTGATTTCTCCCAGTTACTCCCAGAATGCTTTTGGAGAACAAAATAGGCACGTGTCTTTCCCACTTGAGATGGGAGGCCTCACCTTTCAGAAACACTAACATGCTCTTGGATTTTTTTCAGCAATATAAAGAAGCATGCTATTTGCAAAGAGCCCACTGTCATAGGCAGTTATAAGGCAGAAATTAAAAATGACTTGAGTGACAGGAAACCAGTTTTAAAAGTGCTGAGGTATATTATTTTCTATATATATATTCACATTTTTCCTGCAAAATACTCATATTGTACATGATATTTTGACATCTCCTGTTCTCTTGAATAGTTCACGCCTGTTGCTTTAGTTGATGAGTACGAAGTGACATCACCAGGGAAATGTATTCATACTGTATGACAGTAGTGTCATTTATTTCAGCCAGCTGTTGTCTTCTTTTTAAAGAAGTTTTTTACTACTGTACACGATTCTGTGACAATTATTCAGATAGTATTACCTTGCCAGGCACTGAGCCATTTGGTGTGTTTAGCTTTCTTGTGTGCACTAATGCCTTCTCCTGATTTAATTCCTATAAACACTTAGCATTATGCTGTTAATTGTCTAAGATGCTGTTTATTCCTAGCTGGCTAAGAGAATTTTATCAGAAGCTAATATAATTTCTATTATGCATGTCTGGAGATATAGTAAAGCTGGAATTATTTAAGTAATTAATGTATTGACTACATTTATAAGAACTGAATTATATCTCCAAAGTAGGCTTATAGTTGTAAATGCTATTCTGCATGCTGACAAATTCAACACTAATAGGACCTGAAAACTACTTTGAATTAATTTGCATTATATACATGTATATTAAGGATTACATATCCTTAATGTAAATATTACATAACATGTATTTCTCATTATGTGCTGTGTTTGTATCAGCTTTCCCTATGTATACTATTAAGTTTCAGACTCTCAGAGGCAGTATTCACAATTACACTGGCAAGGAAGTTGAACCTTGAGTTGTCTGTTTGGAGAGAAAGTTTAGAACAGAATGTGGAACATGCAGTTAAGTTGAGGTTACAGGAATGATTTTTTTCTTATTTTTAAAACAATCTTATTTTACATACCAATCCCAGATCCCTCTCCTTCCCATCCTCCTGCTCCCCCAACTTTCTCCCCACTGTACCCACCCCCCATTTGCACCTCTCAGAGATGGTGAGGCCTCCCATGGGGAATCAACAAAGTCTGTAACATCATTTGAGGCAGGACCGAGGCTCTATCTCCTGTATCTAGGTTGAGCAAGATATCTCTCCATAGGAAAAGGGCTTCACAAAGCCAGTTCAAGCACTAGGGATAAATCCTGGTCCCACTTCCAGTGTCCCAACAGACTGCCACACAACTGTCACCCACTGTCAGAGGGCCTACTTCACTCTATGCAGGTTCCCCAGCTGTCAGTCTTGAGTCAGTGAGCTCCCACTTGGTTGGGTCAGCCATTTCTGTGGGTTTTCCCATCATGGTCTTGACCCCTTGGCTCATATAATCCCTCCTTCCTCTCTTTGACTGGACTCTGCAAGCATGGGCCAGTACTTAGCTAACTTATGGATCTTTGCATCTTCTTTCATCAGTTACTGGATGAAGTTTCTATGGTGATAATTAAGGTAGTCACCAGCACTGATTTTTGACCCCATCTTTATGGCAAAGAATACAGCTAGAATTAACTACATTCCCTTCCAGGAGAAAGGCTTTACATAAACATAAAGCCAATATTTCCCCATCAGTAACAGAGACTTCAGTGTTGAAGTAAACTTCCTTGATGAGGTAGCATGAGTATTTCCTGGCAGGTCATTGGATGGTTAAGACACTGGGAGGAGTGAACTTGCCTTTAGTTTCAAGTCAAAGACCCTCCTTCTAACCAGAGTCCAGGTACTTACTCTGTAGAGCAGGCTGGCCTCAAACTCACAGAGATCTGCTTGCCTCTGCCTCCCGAGGGCTGGGATTAAAGGCATGCACCACCATTGCCTGGCACTTAAATGCTTTCTTAGCCTACCCTCAACATAGGCAAAAGTTAAATTGTCCACTGGGTGTCTCCAATTCTGACATCATGTTAATGTGATCCAGGGGGTTATTTTGACGCCATTCCCTATACTTGGTGCTCAATTATTTTTGCTATTTATATTGTTTATTAAGCCAAGCCCTGGAAAAGACAGTGGTGATAAAAATGGCAGCCATGGGTCATGCCCTCCAGTATATTAAAGAGCAAGTTAAGTCTATTATTTCTTCTCAGAATAGTTTCTACATTCCCCTGTTACCACCATCATCTAGAATCTTGATGCCTATAAAAACTGATGTGAACGGTCCCTAATGATGTCTTTGCTCTCAAATTATCTTACTTGTAAAGCTAATTTGGTAACATGTTTTTAAATTTGCTCTATGTCATTCTATCCCATTGTTTCTAGGCTACCTTCCAAACTACATTTAAGGCTGTTTATAATCTGGTCCCCATGTGAGTTTCTCCATACGAATAAACTTCTACCATAATCTCATTTTTTTTAAAGACCAGGCTACACATAGAGACAGCTGACCTGAACAAGGAGGAACTAATGGGACCCCAGACTGATAGCTGGGAATCCAGCATTGGACAGACTCAGACCCCCTGAACATGGGTCTCAGCAAGAAGGCTTGGGCAGTCTAAGGGGCCTCAGACAGTGGAACCAGGATATATCCCTGGTGCACAAAAAGACTTTGGGAGCACATCCCCCATAGAAGGATGCTCCCTTAACCTAGATACAGGAGAGAAGACCTAGTCCCTACTCCAAATGACTTGACAGATTTAGATGACCCCTCCTGGAAGGCATCATCCTGCATGTGGAGTGGGGGTGGGTGGGAGGGGAGGGTGGTCAAGGGGCATGAGAGGGCGGGAGAGAGGAAAAGAAAAAGGGAGGGAAGGTGGGAGGAAGGGAGAAAGAGGGAACTGGAATCGATATGTAAAATAAAAGGAAAAAAGAAAAAGAAAAAAGAAAAGGAAAAACATATGATAAATGACAAAAGAATACTTTTTGTGATGCTGTGGAACAAACGCAGGGCATCTTACATTCTAGAGAAATGTATTGCTACTGACATTCACCTCCCAGAAAAAGGGTCTTTACTTTATTACTAATAGTAATTCCAGACAGAGATGAAACGTGGAGAAATGTTTGCAAGTCATGATATTCTGAGAGGGTTTTGTTTTCCTGTAATAAAAAATCTGAGGCTGCAGGTTCAATCCCCACAGGTACTAATTAGATCTGTTCTCTTTTACAGCCAGGGCCTGGTCCTGTAGGTTTGACTAGCCTTCCTTCACAGACATGCAACTGGTCACTGTCACTATGAACAGGTGATTAATCGTCACCAAGACACAACTAATATGGAAGAAAATACATAGTCATTCAAGCCAAGCAAATTCCAGAGATTGGTAATTTGTATGGAGGATCATCTTCCTTTTGAATATTGTCTAGGTCAAAGAATATAACACTGAGTTGAATTATGTTTTCTATTTATTTTGTAGTGGTTTACTTTATTCTCATGAAAAGTTTACTGACTAATAACACCATTATTTCTTAGACTGTGGATGCATTAATGTAAATCTAGTTAGACCATTCCCAGCACTCAAAGCAAGAAGTTGCTTTTGGGGCTAGAATAATGAAAACTGTGAATTTAAAAAGTAATGAATGATTTATAACATATTTTCAGTCATTAAAACAGTTATGTAGTATGAGGCATCTTCTTTTCAGCATGATCATATAAATTTGGCAGTCAAGTCTTTAAAATTATTTTTAGATATATATGTGAAGTTATCAGGTCTCAATCCAGAAAATCATTTCCATCTATCATTTTGGTCATAATGCTGGGTTTTGTGTTTATTTGTTATATTGTCATTTTTACTGTAAAGAGATTTCACTTGATTTTATATCAACTTCAGCTTAATCGACTAAAGAAATAAAACTGATACTTTCCAACAATATTGGATATTCACTAAGAACATTCACACCATTCATTAATTTATCCTTTCATGGTCCACGTTTAAGTTATTTGTTATGAGTCTTGAGGATAGTTTATGAATGAATAGGAATTTTAAAACAATTATTCCACAATTTTAAGGAATTCATTAATACAGTTTAATGATATCTAGATTGAAACTATATTATTTTAAAACAAATAATAGATTATTTCTTATAATTACTACTTGTTTATTTCAGCATGTTTTTCTAAGTGGAATCACCATATAATTCTGAGTGCTGTGGTTAGAATGGTGAGTGAAACAGAAATCTCTCATCTCATGAAGTTTACACCCAGTGTCAAGGATGACTGGGGATCTACAGATAAACACTATCAAGACAGACAGTGATACATGTTCTGAGGATAATCAAGCAGACTGACTCTAGGGAAGCATATAGTCATCCCCAGAGGATGGATGGGCTTTGTAAGGAATGGCCTTTTAGAGGAGATGTCTGTGAGGCTGTGCATAGATAGAGGAGAGCCATTCCAGGCATGGACTGTATTGCAGAGGTCCAAGTTACATTTCAGGCTTATTATTAAATGCCCCCTGCACAGACTCTAAGGCCTCTTTCAGGATAAACAGAAAACTTCATTCTATGATGAGTTGGCAAGGCCCTGATGATGACAAGTCCCTGGTGTGTCTGCAGGATCATCCAGGGAGAGACAGGTGCTGGGAGGTGAGTGCAGCCAGGAGGCATGGAGTAAAGCTTGTGCAGAGAACGCGTGACTGGATAGTATTAATGTGAGGGGGTACTACTGTCACTCACAAGGCCTGGTGAAATGTCACACAGAATGTAGTTCCAGGGAAAGCCAGTGATGGTAACAGTCTAGTGCTAAGAGCAGCCTTGATGTGATGTCCCTGACAAACCTAAGGGACTTGCCTGGCACCTGCAGTTTATGAAGATAATTGCCATGTGTTCTTCACATTAAACACTCACAAACTATTCTTAGTAGTTTAGATATAACAATAGAGAGATATAACAATAATAGATATAACAATGAGAGAAAAATAATGAAGTAATGAGAAAACCCTTGTAAGAATATAGCTGGTTTTTCAACCATTATCAATTTCAAAACATCTCTACCTGTCTGAATAATTAGAAGCATAATATAAAGGAGATTTCATCTATAAAAAATATATTATCCTGCATTAAAGATTTTTATAGTAGACAAATAAATGTAAGTCGTTGAAGTTGAGACTGTTTTTGTTGTTCAATTTGCATTTGAAGTTTACTATTATTCCTTCCTGCCAATGAAATCTAAAGTGAATTTTAATATATAAGGTAGATGTAGTGAGATAATGTATTGTGTTCTGACACTAGGTGCTTAATGTGGTTGTAGTTATATTGCCAAATATATAATACAATATATAGCCAGGGGCTAATGTATGTTGCAGATAATGACGGTATAAAATCACTAGGTGCCTTTTCTTAGGGAAAAAAATCATCATTGTCTAAGAGTATGATCATCCTACACTTTTTGTGCTAAATATTGATTTACTTGTGGTAACTAAAGATGGAAATTGGAAACACAGTCTTGATATCCACCCCTTCTCCATCTTGGTGTTCTGCATTTGTGTACGTTTGTCCCAGAACAGAAAACCAAAAGGTATGGAATCTCTGTTGTACTGGAAATTAGTTCAATTTGGCTCTAGTCCAAAGTAATGATGTCAGTGTTTTATGATTCTGACTACAGAAGAAATGTCTCATGGTACTTGCAACAGGATTTGGCCCAGAGGGTTGCTAGAGTCACTGTGTTAAGAAAACCTTCAATACCACTTAGTTGGATAAAATGACTGCATTAACTATAGACATATCCACCCTACCTGAGTCTTCTTTGATTTGGCATGTGTCTGCTGCTGCCTCTATAAAGGGGGACTTCTACTTGGTCTAGTTTTTTATACCTTTTCCATTTGATGTCTATTGAGCATCTCCAGATAGTCACAACTGTTTCTTTCTTGGTCCTGCTTTGTAGTCATTATTAACATTTATGAATTTCTGAAAAGTAATTGCATTTCATTTTCTGGAGAACATTGCAGTTTTTCTAATAGTACTTTATACAGACTCTGTGTTGTTAGAGTCAAAATTAATCCATAGTATCATACCACTCAATTTGCCAATGCAAGTTCTATGTCTTAAGGAATATTGTTTTTCAGAACTAGGTTTGAAGTATGGGATGTGTCTTAATTTTCTGGAATTTGGAAAGTCAAATGCTGACATCATTACTTAGGCTGCATGAATTTTGCTTGATGAGTTGAAACGATTATAAATACAACATTCCCCCTTAATTATCGGTCTTTTAGATAAAATGTATGACTTGGATACCTCAGTGCTGATGATAGCTCAGAAATTGCTCAGAGAAACTGGGCAGCAGCAACAAGGGATGGAATAAACTCCATTAGGTCCTTAGTTCCCAGGGACAAGGTCCACCAGGCCTCTCTGTTTCTGCTGTGAGCTGAAACCTGAGATCTTGACATGTCCATCATCTTTTGATGAACATATTTCATGGAAGGTGGATACCACTGTTACAGATGAGTTGTCAACCTTATGCCTTCTCCCTTAGTAGATTCTTGCTGTAATCAAAAATCAGTTCTACTGCAGCATAGTTTAAAAAAAATTAGATTAAGTTAGCTCCCATTTGGTTTTAGATTACTGATACAAAGTGCTTTCATGAATAGACAAAAGAAATTGAAATTCAAATTAAGTGATCTCCCTGAGTGTATTTTCATCTAGACATTTTTTTTCCCTGAGGTTTTTATAGCTTCTTAAAATAATATTCAGAAGCAGAATTTGTATAGAATCATGTTCATAGAAATTGTGGTGATCTTTTCCAACCCTTAATATTCCTTTTAATGATGTTATAAAACTACTTATACAGTAAAATGATTATAAAGATATGTAAACTTTAAAATGCATCAATTAATTTATTGCTTTCTAAAAGCATTCATTGTGTTTATTCCTAATAGCTGCTCATGTAATGACTAGAAGGAAGTAATTTTTCTGAAGGAAGGATTTCCTTGAGATCCTTCTATACTTGCCCCAATCCAGACTTTGAACATTTGAAGAACAAAGCAGGCATGTGAAATGCTTACTATATTTGACAAGTTGTAAATGCTATCAAATGAAGTCAAGCATAGAGCAATTGCTACTCCCATCACATATGTAAGGAGACACATGACATTGCTTTCTCATTTAAAATACACACTAGATATCTTACATAAGAGAGGCACTAGACATACACTAGTCACAAGAGAGATGGGATCATTCTCCCTAATCCTGGCAAGCAAGTTCAACAGGTGTTTTGTATTAACAGATGGCCAGAGCCTTCAGTCTGTTTCTCAGGTAGGTCCTGGAACACAGCATATAAACATAGCATGGGTTGGAAGATTCTAGGCATGAAAATAAAAATCTAGCAGGAGGTGAAATGGTTTGGCAGAAGCTTGATCTATGTACTGTACCAAGCATGTGCCACTGTTCACAGAGGAAATTTGTGGATGTTTCCCCAAGATGAGCCAAAGTTGTGACTTATTTGAGATAGTCAGGAAAATAAAACAAATGAATACATAAATTATTGCTTGGTATTGATGGGGCATTTGCCTCAGATCGTGGAACATTTTGAAGAAGTGAACCCTCTCCATTTCCAAAGGTCAGGTGTGATATTAGTTAGCAAGTATGAACTCGTGAACAAGTCATTGACAAATCCTATTCCAGAACTGGAAAATAAAGATAATAGTAGCCTCATCCTTCTAATTTTCCTTTTTCTACAGTGATGTCCTTTCAGTCTTTTTGGTGTTATAAGAATCATTTTATAAAATGATTTATTGTTATTGTTGGGTCTACTGAATGAAGCCAAAAGTTGTTACTCCCTTCCAATTTTATGTTTTCATAATTCAGTGGTCAGTAGGAAGAACTGATGGAGTTTAATTATTCAAATCATACACCTCATCATCACAAGCCATAATGATGACTCAGCTTCTTCTGAAAAGCCTTCCTTTGAACTTCGAGCCCTGTGGGCTGTGCTTTTTGCTTCTGAACTTTTCTCATGACTGTATGTTCACCCCCATACTGGCACCCCATCTCCAACTCTAATTACTTCTTTTCAACATTACCTAGAATGGTTTATGCTATGTCCAATTATACTGTATAGAATTTGTGGAATGAATTACAAAGCAATGGGAATTACTGTCACAAATTTGGGAATCAGTCATTTAAACAATGTATTACCTAACTTTTGTACTTGAAACAACCTTATTGGCACAATCATGTACAAAGTATTTATCAAGTGGCTACTATGCATATGTTAATCTCACGTATAAATATTTGAGAGAGATTTGGTGATCTGGTTTCCAAATTTATATATATATATATATATATCTTTAGGTAATGTTGTTAATTCAATAGTTAAACTTATTAGATCAGAACTATCTCCTTTCTGTCTTCTCTCCTTTGTTGTGTTTTCTTTATTGTTTCTCAGTGATGTGTTTTCAGAAGTCACTACTCTTCCAACAAATGTCCTTAGCTTGTTTTTACTTATAAAACATCGTGACAGGTGAGGCCAAGCATGGGCTGACTGCTATATTCACTCTCTGGTTCATGCTCCTCTCTACTTACAGTATCTAGTTATGAATCCTCGGCTAGAAATCCACAATAAGCTTGTGTCTACATAAAAACAGGTTATGACAGGAGGTAAGTGGGAGAAACAAGGATATTTTGTGAAGGGAGACTTTGGAGACCACATCGTAGACACCAGCCAGAACACATGTATCCTGAACTGTCTTATCACTGGGATGCACAGAGCAGAATGTAGTTCAAGACCTGGGTGGTAATTAGGATGTGGTGATGTCCCCGGGATTATCACATCATTGCCCTCCTCTACAATCAATGACTTTATTGATCTTTTCTAATGCTCTGATATCAGCCTAATTCACCAATGCCCTACTTTTTTGTGATGCTCTAATTCTACTTCTATGATGGCCTAAATTTTGCCAGATCTTTCAAAAAAGAGTTGGTATATACCATACACTACTCATTCTGTCTTATACAATATTTTTCCTCCCCCATCAACATTTGCTTAACTCCGAAATTTTAAGGTACCTCATGATCATGTAACAGGTTTGAGTTTATTTATTTATTTATTTTTTACAATTGTGCTTGAACCAACCAGGACAGATTGTCCTAAATATGACCATGAGAAAAATAAGTAGATTAGGAAACTGCCAAGAGAAATTCTAGGAAGTTCAGACCCTGGACCAGCAGCATTAGTTTTGTAATCCTGCTTGCATCAGGAATTCTGAAAGCGGCATCCAGCAATCTGTATTCTGTCAGGCCTCCAGGTGAATCTGATGAATGTTCAAGTTTGAGAGCAGATGGTACCAAATTATCTCTCTTGAGTCAGGATTGATAGCATGACTGCCAAAAATAATGACTTCGGGCATAATTGGTATGCACAAGATCCTTGCAATAATATTAACTAACAGTTTCAGTTGATTTTCTAGGTTTCTGACAGGAAGAAAGTGCTGTTGGCGTATAAGATCATGTTCTTTTCTTCTGTTAGTTTTGGTGTCTAATTGATAAAAACATTGGACCAACTTTTTCAGTAAACAGTGTAGTTTCCTTCCTTCCTTCCGTCCTCCCTTCCTCCTCCTTCTCTTCCTCCTCCTTCGTTTTGTTTGTATTTAAAGCACTAACTTGGAAATGTGTTCCACTAAAGGACATTTTGCCCACTCTTGTTCTCATGTAAAATTTTTAATATGAGTTTTATTGAAATGCAATTCACAGGCCATGAATCAAATCGCACTTAAACTGATGGAGTTTATAGCTTTCAATACATTCACATTTTTTTCATCTATGACCAAAACCAGTTGTAGATTATTTCTGTTATCTACAAAAGAAATTTCCTCCTTTTATTAGTCTATTTCTATTCTAAGTGGTATGTATTACTTTATGTGAATGAATGTTGTACCTACATGTATATCTGTATATCGCCTGCATTCTTGGTGCAAGCAGGAAGCCAAAAGAGGTCATAAGACACTTGGAAATGCAGTTAAGGCTAGTTTTAAGTTGTCATGTGGGTACTGGGAATGGGACTGAGATCTTCTGTAAGAGCAGCTGTGCTCATAGCCACCAAGGTACTTCACTAGCTCACTCCCCATGTTTTGGCCACAGTACATTTTTCTTCCCTACCAGCAGTCCTAAGTAACTAACTTGATCCTTTCCTCTAGTTTATGTCTCTGTATTTCCCTATTCTGGACATTTCACATTAAATCAAATCATGTACCATGTGATGTTTTATTCCTACATTCTTTCATTTAACCTGAACTTTTATGGTTAAACCATGTTGTGGCACATATCAGCACTCCATTCTTCTTTCCAAAGACAGTGTATTAATTGGGGCTGGCTTGGCGGCAGGACAAAACTAGGCAGCGGGAGGAAAAAACTATACTCCTTACATATGGCGCCCAAATTCCCAAATATTGTTATTGATAATATGTGTTACATCCTCTAGGAAGCTAGAAATTACATTAAGAAGAAGCATGGCTTATAAACCAGATGTGTGCCTCTGCCATAGCATCATTTAAAACACTGCATTATGAAGAAATGGATGCAACATTTATAGGTCTACTAGCATTATCTTGTATGGGTTTTATAAAACCAAAGGAACAAGCCATTATGGCAATGCATGAAGACTAGAAGGTCTCTATTTATTTAGTGTATTCTTTGGGCTGTAAGATAAACAGGTGGTCAAAACTGAAACTCGGTCCCAGTTTGCAAGAGAGACAGTAATGTAATTGGATTTTCAATAACATGATATAGGAATTATATTTTGTTCATGAGGTCTACTGAAAGGGGCTAAACACTTAAATCACAAATATTAAGTTATATTGTCTCTGAGAAGAATTCTTTTATCACAAGGCATTTAGGATAGTCGCTATTGCCCATTACAAAATGAGAGACTGGTATAATAGCAGCTGCTCTAGAAAAGACCTTAAGATTTTATTTATACTTAATGTAGATATAAATCAAAAGTACATAGAGAATTTATGTCTGTTAAAAAGGGTGCTATTAGAAGTATAGCATGTTACAAAAGCAAGGAGTTGTCACCTGCCAGCTGCCATAGTGAACTCATATTGACAAGATGACACTCATATCTAATATTATTATAACATTATTGAAGAAAATAATGCAGTGAAGACTGCCTGTAAGAAGTACATGTAAATAGACTTGCACCCCAAGGGTATGTTTAATTTAAAAGTGCTAGCGCTATGAATGTAGGTGCTATTACTAATAATATTGAATATATGTGGTATCATGTCAATGGTCTGCCAGTACAATCAAGCAAAAATACTTACCTCCCAAGTCACAGATGTTAAAACAGGTGACAGAGTTTACTTCACTTTCCTGGAATGACATTGTCAGGAAGATCAAGGGATGAAGTCCTTCTCCTTAATGATAAAGTCCTTGATATCTCTGTCCTGGGATGCCCACACTTTGTAAATGGACAAAGAGGGATGTCAGAGGAAACTAAGATGTGGACCAGTAACTGGGTTAAATGCTGCAGACTGTGCCAAGGCATCTGGGAAACAATTTCCTAATCAGCTTAAAAAGCAGCAGGAGGATGTGTATGTATGCCATCCAGTCTAAGCTAGCTAGGGGAGGCCTTTACTCTGGTCTCTTCCTTTCCCTTTACTAAAGAAATGAAGGGTTTTTTGTTTTGTTTTGTTTTTGTTTTTTGTTTGTTTGTTTGTTTTTTGCCATCTGGGTGTTGTCAAGAGCTTTCTGTTGACTTACTTATTGTCCTTAAGTTGTTGGCTTGAGACCTGGTACAGACCAGTGGGTAAAATAGCTGATCATGAAATCTGAAAATCAGAAATCAAATCTCTAGAATCCCCATGAAATACAGGCACATAGCATGAACATTTGTCATGGAGGACACAGAGACAGAGACAGGAGAAGCTTCAGAAGCTCTCAGCGGGCTGGTGTTACATTTGCTGTAGACCCTAGCTGAACAAGGGGAAGGCGATGATCAACATCAATTGCTGGCCTTAAACTCCTGTTGACCACCGTGCATATGCTGTAGATGTACATACCCACCTGAATACACACACATACACACAAACATAACACATACATATACACAAACATACACATACATACAGACTTAACACATACGTACACATATACACACACATACAGACACAATACATACATACACACAAACATACAGAAACATACACACAGACATAACACAACATACATACACATACACACACAGAAATATACACAGAGACATAACACATACATACACAGACACACAAACATACACAAAAACACCTTTTTATTTTTTAATGCAGGGTTTCTCTGTGTTGCCCTGGCTGTCCTGGCACTTGCTCTGTAGACCAGGCTGACCTAAAACTCACAGAGCTCTACCTGCCTCTGCCTCCCAAATGCTGGGATTTTTTTTTAAGTGTGTGACACCACCACCAGACAACATATTCTTGATTCATTGTTAAAGGACATTTTATCATGTCTCATTGTTAGCTCTCAGCCAGACTCATGTATTTTCCCAGAGATGAAAATAAATGGATTTTATTTTAAAAGTCAGAGTAAACCTGCCAGGACAAGATTGCACAAATCTTTCAAAGAGGACAGGTGCCCAATCACTGTGGTACTTTTCCTAGTGGCAGTTACAATATGTGACTATTTTCTAATTAGAGGCAGGTTAATGACAAGTTCCTTTTGGTTCTTTAATAGGGATATTGTAAAAGTGAGCTGGCAGTAATCTTCCTTTGATAATTGGCGAATGTCATTTGCACAGACCTTAGTTCACATGGCATAAAATTAAAAATGTGTCTGCAAGTGTAGCTAGTATTTACTGAATGCTCTTGTGGTGATCAGTGTTACAGGTACATCATATCCCACTTTGTACTTAATTCACATACCAGTCTACAGAGTGAAGGATAATGGGTGTTTTCCCTTCATAGCGGAAAAGAATACAGAGGATGAGGAGCTATCCAAGGTCACACAGGGAAAGGTGCATCCTGCACATCTTGGACCTTGGCAGTCAGGCTTCTGTTGGCAACTCTGTTGTGCAGTCTGTTACTCTTAGGAGAAGTAACTGGTTTCTCTGTACAAAGTGTGTGTACTGCAGGCCAGTTCAGTTAATGCCATTGTACTCTCCTTTTAGACTACCTTCTGACATTCTAGAACCTCAGGACAGTCTTAAGACTCCTTTCCCACTAGATCTCATCTGTGCACTAGGTGTTGCCTAGCATAGCCAGTCCCCCAAGACCTAGTGTGTGCTGAAGGGAGGCGCACACCTGACAGCAAAGGCTGCTGCATGTAGGTCTTGCCTTTAGCTTTGCATCTGCTAAGCAAGATTGGCAGCAGACAAATCACTTTCTAAAACATTCTGTGGTGTGGTGGCTGGTTTCTATGTCAATGACATTGCAAACAAGGTCCATGGTCAAAACAGAAGACTCCACATTTAGAGAATTATGTTCATTTGGAGGTCCCTCTAGTACCTGAAAGCTGTGCTAGAAAGCCCATTTCAATTTAAAATTCTCCGCTGTTTTTTTTTAACACAACAGGATGGGGGCAGGAATGAGGTCTTATATACATTAATAAACCGGTTTTTACCATCGAAATAATCTCTCCCATCACTGAGTCAGACAGCTCAGAAAAGGAAGGGTATTCTTATCAAATAATGTTACTTGCAAAACAAAACAAAAACTCATCATTTGC
The DNA here is from genome assembly GCF_943737965.1 of Phodopus roborovskii. Lineage (NCBI taxonomy): Eukaryota > Metazoa > Chordata > Mammalia > Rodentia > Cricetidae > Phodopus > Phodopus roborovskii. The sequence goes on along the minus strand of NW_026125359.1, from coordinate 31,815 downwards.
AGGGACAGTGAAGCTTACATAGCTAAAGATTGACCAAATTGTTATTAGTATTATGTCAACACCATCAATTCTGGAGAGGTTGTAATGAAATGAGGGTTCCTGTCATCTTTTCCTTACTCTTTGTTTTCTTGCTGTCCTTATCCTCCCACCACACCCTGAAGTGAAAGAGGAGATGACCTTGAAGGGAAGGAGGCAGGATGGCAAAGGTGGCTTCCATGAAAGGGCACACTCACCGAGAAGGACGGGTCACTTTTGAGACACAGTTTGCAAGCTTAGATGGGCAAATGTCAGTGCAGAGAAATGGAAAGGTAAGGCTGGAGAGTGGAGATTTGGAAAAGCCTAGTCTTCCATCATGTTGATTTTTGAAGCAGGCTTTTAAAGAATGGTGAATGTTGGATGCTGGCAGATGAAAGCCAAAAAGGAAGCATAGTTAGAAAGCCACTTCATTTACCCAGCATGAGGGGCAAGCCCATCAAATACACAGCTCACATGGGAAGACTGGAGTTAGTAAACAATGATGGGTCCAAGTTAAAGCATAGAAGCTAGTCAAAGAGAGCTATAAAATATGGGCAGGGGCATCAATGCCATGCCTCAGGGGTATAGATCAGAAGTATGCTATCGAGCTGCTGCAGGGAGTGAGGGCTAGAAGTTCTTAGAATATTATTTTAAGATTTCAGTGTTAAAGAAGATAGCCCTAATAGTGGATATAACTCACAGATTGCCTATTTTTTCTAGTGGTTTGATAATGAAAACTTGTATAATGAGCACTAAATACCCCTACACTTCTGGGAATTTCATGGAAATCTCTCTTGCTATTTAGACATAGCTATATTTACAAGATGACATTAGGTAGAGGCCATTGGCAACAGTCTCATGATCTAAGTAAAGAAGATACTCTTTTGAACGTAGGGGTGAAGGCTCCAAGCCCGCACCAGCTTGACCTCTGTGTGTTCAATGTGCTGTGTGGAAGTCGTCCTCTGCAATGGGCCTTCTCTGTCAGTTTTTAGAGAATGACCTTCTGTCCTTGCATTAGCCTGGATAATTTGGGGATCTCCATAGGACCTGCTTGGCCAACAATTCAACCAGTGTAGCCCAGTCCCACCAGTGAAAGCTTTGTCTGGCTACAAATAGTGGCCAGTTCAGACTCTGTTTCCTGTTTCCTCCATTACTAGGTGTCCTCATTAGGGTCATATTCATAGATTCTATGAAGTTACCACTGTACTAGCTTTCCACACCTTCCCCCCAAATACTTCTGATTCCAGTCATCTCTCCATGAACTCTTTCCTTCCATCATCCCCACCCCTGATCTCTCCTGCTCTCATCCACACCTGCCCCAAATCCACCTGAAGATTCTTATTTCCCCTTCCCAGGGAGATCCATGCATCCCTCCTCTCTCTCTCTCCTCTCTACTTATCATTATTAAGTCTGTAGATAATAGCTTGGTTGCCATTTACTTAATGTCAAATATGCACTTATGAATGAGTACATACCACATTTGTCTTTTTGTGTCTGGGTTACCTCACTCAGGATGATTTTTTTTTTCTGATTCCATCCATTTACCTGCAAATATCTTGATGTCATTTTTTTTTAAACAGTGGAGTAATACTCTATTGTGCAAATTACCACATTTCTTCATCCATTCTTCAATTGAGGAATATCTAAGTGATTTTTAGTTACTGGTTCTTATGAATTAAGCTGCAGTAGACATAGCTGAGCAAGTGTCTTTGTGGTAGGATTGAGTGCTCATTGGGTATTAAGAGTGGTATAGCTCAATCTTGAGGTATATCAGTTCCCAGTTTTCTGAGGAACCACCGCATTGATTTCCATAGTGACTGTACAATATTATACTCCCACAGGCGATTGTGGAGTGTTCCCCTTGCTCTACATTTTTGCCAGCATGAGCTGTCCCTTGTGATTTTGATATTAGTCATTCTGACAGGTGTAAGATAGACTCCTAAAGTAGTTGAATTTGCATTTTCCTGATGGCTAAGAATGTTGAACAGTTCTCTAAGTGTTTCTCAGCGACTTGAGATTTCTCTGTTGAGAATTCTCTGTTTAGATCTGTATCCTAATATTGATTGAATTATTTGGTTTATTGATATCCAGTTTTTTTAGTTATTTATATATTTTGGATATTAGCCATATATTGGATGTGGAGTTAGTAAAAACGTTTTCTAATTTTTAAAGGCTGCCTCTTTGATTGGTGGTATCCTTTGTCTTACAGAGACTTCAGGTTCATGAGGTCCTGTTTATTAATTGTTGATCTTAGGAACTGTGCCATTAGTGTTCTGTTCAGGAAGTTGTCTCCTGTGCCAATGAGTTTCCTCACTTTCTCTTCTGCCAGGGTCAGTGTGTCTGGTTTTATGTTGAGGTCTTTGATCTACTTGGACTTGAATTTTGTGCAGGGTGATAATTAGGAGTCTATTTTCATTCTTGTATATGCTGATATCCAGTTAGACAAGCACCATTTGTTGAAGATGCTTTCTTTTTTTTTTTCCAGTGTATATTTCTGGCTTCTTTATCAAAAATTGGGTATCCATCTACAGGCTATGAAAGAGAAATGTGGACACTAACCTAGCCACAAGATTCTCTATGTGTAATATGTCCTGCCTACAATATGTGCTGGGGCAATGTTAGTGCAAAACTTGGAGTATTGGCCAACCAATGTTTGGTTTAAATTGAGGACCAGACCAGAAGAGAGAGCTCATGCCCTATTCTGCCTGGACAGCCAGGAACCAGAGACTGAAGAGCCCAGAGATCTAGGGTAGACCCAAACATGGCTGACAAGAAAGTACCCTCAATGAAATGATTCTTGATGATACTCTGCCATACACATAAAATGGTGTCTTGTCTACTCACAATCAGAGAGGCTTCCTCTGGAAATAGAAGGGAGAGGGTACAGAGGGCCTGACATTATGAAGATAGAGTCTAAACTGGAGGTATCCATGTGTCATTCCCCTTAGAGTCCAAGGAACCCTGCAGATGATAGTAAGGAAACATTGTAGGAGTCAGAGGGGATGGAGGACACCAAGAGAACATGGCCCATATAATCACCTAAGCAGGGCTCACTCACATGGGCTCACAGAGACGGAAGCAACGAGCATAGGGCTGCTTGGGTCTTTGCCAGGTCTTTTGTGTATGTGTTACATTAGGGCTGTTAGCTTGGGGATTTTGTGCAACTCCTAACAGTGGGAGTGTGTGTGTGTGTGTGTGTGTGTGTGTGTGTGTGTGTGTGTGTGTGTGTGTGTGTGTGTCCCTTTTGCCTGCTCTTCAGACTCTTTCTCTCCTATTGGGTTGCTTGTGCAGCCTCAATATGAGAGCTTTCACCTTGTCTTATTGTATCTTGTTCTGTCCTGTTTGGCTGTCTTCTCTTGGAGGTTTGCTCTTTTCTGAAGAGAAATAAAGGGGGAGTAGATCTGGGGAAGAGAAGTGGAAGCAGCTTGAGAACACTGGAGGGAGGGGAAATTGGTCGGAAAGAATTGAATGTGAGAAGAACCTATTTTCCACAAAAAAGAAGTTATTCTTTGAAAATAATACCCATTTCTCTTACTTTATAAATCTAGTTTTGTCTCCATTTTTTTAACTTATAAATCCTTATAAAAGTCAGGTGTTGGTGGCACATGCCTTTAATCCTAGCACCCAGGCAGCAGAGGCAGGCAGATCTCTGTGAGTTCGCGGCCAGCCTGATCTTCAGAGCGAGTTTCAGGACAGGCTCCAAAGCCACTCAAAAAACAAACAAACAAATAAATAAATCCGTATAAAAGTGACACTATGAAGACATGGGATTCTTAGCTATCAATGGCATAACCAAGAGTCATAAGAAGTGCCTAAAATAGCTTTCATTTTTCCCATATGGAAAATTACAAGAATGAACAAAAGCAATTTAAGTCTAGGGTTGTGTCTACTAGAATTTAATTTCAAGTAGGTTCTTAAAGGACACATGCTAATCTTAAAAGTGCATCTGCAAGTGCATGCAGTTCTCCAAGTGATGAGACTGCTCAGTTTTCATTATGTTCCAGCACTTCAGTAGTGTGCATCAGATGGGCACTGAGCTGCTGGCTTCCCGAGTTCAGAGTCCACTTAAAACAGCACCTTATTTATCTCCGGGTAGCTTATTCTGCAACATTATCCATCTCAGTACACATCCCAGGCCAGAAATCAAGGGTAAAATTCTCTTACATCCCGAAATAGACATAACAGTATCTGTCATTTGAAGCGCAAATACTTTCAGGGGTTAGCCAATGGGCAGTCAATTACTTTTACTGTTGATCTAATATTAGAAAGATTAGATCGTGGCTACTTAGACCTTAGTAAATATGAAGCAACGGGCTGTTGGAGGGATGAATGGGTGATAGTGGAAAATAAGAGTATGTCAGGAAGTTAAGGCTAGGATTTTCATTTCTTTAAGAGTGAATGAAGAAAAATATAACATTAATTTCTATAGTTTTGGGGAAAATATTTAAAGGTCCAGTTGTAGATAAAACATTTGGCTAACTTTGTGCAAATACTGGGACAGTGATGTCCCATCCATGCCTGTCTATTAGGCCCTGCCTTTCAGTGACTTCCACCTTTTGCCCTAGTACTGTAAGTCCTAGTACCTTTGGTCCTAGTACTGTATATAAGCCATCTCTTACCCCCCAGTGTTTCCTGGGGATTTGTGCCCTCTGTGTCAAACTGTAATGTCATGGTATGTAGGAAGCTCTACCATTTTATTTCCTTGTCCCTCGTTACACACTTGGACAGCTTAGGACATGGACCAGGGTAAAAAACTAGTAGTGTGAAATTCTTGGGGCTTTGGAAAACATGGCAATCCATTTATTCACCCCTTTCCAAAGACTTTCTCTCTGAGATGGCCCCACAGCTCATATGTCTAACCTTCCTTCATAGCAGATGTCTGGCAGTGGTTACATAAGGGTCTTCAAGATCAATCATGGCTATGAAGTGAAATTATTTAGACCTCTTCATTCTCTTCAGGCTTGAGAGATGACTCAGCAGTTAAGAGTGCATACTGTTCTTACAGAGGACCTGAGTTTGTTTCCCAACACCCATATCTCCTCACAAGCAACTGTCACTCCAGCTCTAGTGGGACCTGATGCCTTGGGTCTCTACAGGTGCATTCACTCACATGCATGTCCCCCACTACTCTTCCACATAGATGCATTAAAAAATAATAATAATAAACCTTCAGGAAGAAAGGAAAAAGCCATAGCCCTCCAGTGTTGAAGAGAGGCCTTCACTAAATAGTCTTTGTCCCTTTAAATTTTTGTGCTACAAATCACTTTAAAAGCTAATTTAGGGTGCAACATTCTAGTTGTGTTTCTTTGAGGATATTTTTATTGTTGCCTTATTTGCTAAATAATCACGAATTTTAGTCTACCTGAGAATTATTTTTAGAATTATATAGGAAGAATGCCTTTAATGTAGATCCATCCTTTTATTTTGGTCATTGAGGGAACAATCTTGAGCAAGTTTTTGCCTTAATTTTCCACCAAAGTCAAAACAGCTATTGTTTTTAGTAGTCACCATTACCCCATTAGGAAAACTATTTTTAGTATGACTACAGGTCTTTATAAATTACACATACCTATTTGAGCCTTGGGCTTGTTTCCTAAGACTGCTGTGACAGTGGCCTGGCAGTGGGGTGACCTAAGCAATAGGAATTTATTTGCATGTGGCCTGGAGGCAGGAAGGCCAGGATAAAGATGTCAGGGGAGTTGAGTCCTGCTGAGGGGGAGAACGACTCTGCTCTGCCTTCTTTCCTAAGCATCTAGGGATCTATTGGTGCTATGGTATGCTGTGGCTTGTGGATCAGTCATCCTGACCTCTGTCTTCCTCACACACTGTCCTTTATGTGTGGTTCTCTGTTCAGATTTCAGATTTCTGTCAGGACACTAGTCCTACATGATTAGGCCCCTCCTTTAATTATTTCATTTCCTGTTGTTGGCCATGGTAAAGATTTTTATTTTCAAATAAAGTCTAACCTCCCAGTTCCCTTCCTTTAGGGAACTACAGGGCTTATGACTGAATTGTCCAATTTAATAGTAATCATCTTCTATCTAGTATTAGATTTTCCCTTATTTGTTGTATGCTTTTAAAATTTTATTATTGTTATCACCATAATCGTCATCATTATATTATCATGATCCTCCAGCCTTTGTCTCCCCCATGCTGGGGTTATAAGGATGTGCCACCAGACTCAGCTTTAGATGGTCCTTAAACCTGGATGTATGACACAGTTTCCTAGGAACCCTTGAAGAAAAGGCAAGTATATATTCCTCACTCCCAGAAGATTTCAATTTTGATATTCCAGGGTGCAGCCTGGTCATGAGTATTTCTGAAAGCCTTTCTCCCAAGGTTTCTCTCAAGCAGCAAGCTTGACCTCTGCTACAAGACAGATTTACCCTAGGAAGTGGAATAAGGTTGTGTGAGAGCTTATTCTGCTTTGGGCAAGGGGTAGAAAACGAGTCAACAGTTATGGTTGTTTTTTAGTTTTGATTACTTACACACACAGGATTGGGGGAAATTAAGCTAAAGTAAAATGACTGTTCAAATTCAGTTGTCACAATAACTCCTAAATCTTTGAGAACTCCCTGCCTGAAAATGTGGCATGCAGAGTTTGTGAGCAGATTCCATATAGGAGCTACCCAACTCTCCTCCCAGGAGTCACTCAGTAGTTTTTCCTTAGTACTTACCCTCGATGCCCCATGGATAGTTAGCATGGGAAGTATATCTAGCCATCACTCTCTTCCCTGCTTAACAAATCACTGATTCACTAGCTGCTTAATACTCTCAAAAGGTATTCCTTTCACGTGCATATCTGGGGATAATTTGCTTACCCACCTCCTCAGTTTTGGCTCAATCCTGTCCTACACTAAATAGTCCCAGTCTGATTCCAACAACCCAATCTTTTACATTTGTGGCCCCATCTTTCCTTACTTGCATCTGCTGTGATAATCCTGGTGCCTCAGAGGCAGGTTGAAAATCTGAAATGGGAAGTTGAAGTGCAAACCAGTAAGCATTGAGACAGTGTGCCCAAGAAACCACTTTAAATCATCCCTGGCAGAGATGCAGCAATTTCTTCATTGTCCCACTGTGCTTTATTTTGTTGTTGTCGAGATAAGATGAATAAAAATGAATAGACTACCTGCAAACAGACCAGGGAAATAGAAAGTATTATGTTGTGTTTTCACAGTCATTTGCATTACGCTTAGTGATACAGCTGCAGCAGCCAACAGTTCTAGCATTTCATCATCGTTATTTTGTCTGGCTCCCAGCTGTTAGTTAACCTGGCTGGGAACACATGAACTAAAATTGAGTCATTATGGATCAATTTATAATTCAATGGCATTGACCTCTGCTATGTATGTCTTTTTAAAAAATGGATACAATGGGGTGTTGGAGTGACAGACCTGACAATGCACATTATTGAAAATAAATTTTATTGTCCCAATGAAGCTTTTCTGAAAGCACAAGGCTGTGATTAGAGCCATCTTTATACAAAAGTAACCCAGAACTGTAGAAGGAATGGGATTCTGGGAAATGTAGTCCCTTGCTACACAGATGATATGAGCAGTTATTACTGTTATCTGTATTCTGCAAATGAGGAGATGGGTTAGGTGACAAGTTACAAACAAAGGACATTCAGCTTCTTAGTGACAATGTGGCCTTTGATTCTAGCTAGTACCTTTGATTTCTGTCCTGCTAGTAACTGCTTGTAGTCCTCGAATTTTCCAGGCTGAGGCAGGAGGATTGAGAGGTCAAGGACAACTTGGGCTTCTCTGCAAGTCTGATTCCCAAAAACAAACAAACAAACAAATGTATCCACTAAAAACAGGCCAAAAGCTATGACCTCCTGTACCTTGCTCTCTTTGTAACAGAAGTGTGGTAATTAGGATCACAATGCATTGAGTACATCTGTTAAAGTGTCAAGATTTTTAAATGTTATTTAAAAAAAAAACTCAGTGAATTTTATTCTTGCTTCAAGTTTCCCTGTTTTTAGTTAAAGAAACCTCATCGCCAAACAGTTATACATAGCGCGATGCACTTTGTGCTCATTATTTTCTCATTTTGTCAGTACTGCTAACTGCTTTTGATTCATCTCATGCATTATATGTTTTGCCCTTTCGGAACCTACCTTTTCTCACTCAGTTCCTGCAGCCTTCCAACTATTTTTACCGCTTTGTTTGGATCTCTGAGCAGCTGCATATGCTGCCTCACTTTAATCGGCATCCACGTTAATGCCCTTTGAGTGGTTTCCCTTGTCATTACAATTGTAATGCTCCATTTTCCTGAGCATAAGGCAGCATCCTTCAATCAGGAACATTGTACACTTACTTTTCATAGCCCCACCAGGGTGCCATGTACACGCTCAAGTTTGTTTTTTTGTGGTAAATCAAGTAAGTTTCATTTAAAAGGCTGGGACAATATATGAGGCTCCTGGAAGTGGGGCCAAGATCTAACTGTAATGCACAAACTGACTTAGCGGAGCCCATTCTGTATAGAGAGATACCTTGCCCAGCCTAGGCATAGGGGTACAGGGGTGGAGAGGTGCTTGATTCTGCCTCAACAAGATGATGGGACAGGCTTAGTAGACTTCCTAGGGGAGGCCTTACCCTCTCTGAGGGGCAGATGGGAGGAGTGGGGAAGGGAGAGTGGGAAGAGCAGGGGAAGAGCAGGGAGGGGGAAATGGGATTGGAACATAAGAAATGAATTAATTAAAAAAACCTGGAGATCATGGTAATACTGAGTAAAAATATTAGATATATATTATGATATGTGTTTGTGTGTGTGTGTTTTTGTGTGTGTGTGTGTGTAATAAGACAATCAGTTTGAAAGCTATCCTGTTTGATTATTATGGTTTTATAGTCATGCTCTAAAACTGACCATAAAAAGGCAAAATACACAATGTTTTTGAATCAGAGGTACCTCAGTATTTCTAACACTAACAAAAATATTCCCTCCATCAGATTTACCTTTTTGTAAACAATATTATTAAAATGCTTGCACTATTTTAAACCCTTATTTGTGTTATGATTTTGTAGCCAGATGTGGCAGTTTCTTTTAATGGGTGGAACACCAAATTTTAACGTGACAAAACAAGACACAAAAGTGAAAATGTGTCCACTGAAACTGGGCAAGGGGACCCAATAGGAGGAAGATTCCCAAGAGCAGGTAACAGAGTCAGACACGTCTGCTTCTGTTTCCACTGTTAGGAGTCCCACAAAACACCAAGCTAACAGCCGTAACATATACACAGAGGACCATTCAGGCCCTGTGGTGTGTGCCACTTCAGTCCCTGTGAGCCCATATGAGCCCTGCTTAGTTGATTCAGTGGACTGTGTTCTCCTGATGTCCTCCATCCCCTCTGACTCCCATAGTCTTTCCTCCCGCTCTTCTGCAAGGTTACCTGAGTTCCCAGGGGAAGGAACCTGATGGAGTTTTCCAATTGAGACTCTCTTTGCACAATGTCTGTTTGTGGGTCTCTACATCTGCTCCCATCTGCTGCTGGGGGAAGCCTATAATGCCTGATGATGCCTGGATGAGGCACCTATCTGTGTGTATAGCAGATTGTCATTAGGAATCATATCATTGATTTTCTTTATTTCTTTTGGTTTTTAGCCCAATTGTGTTTGTTCTACCCTAGGTCTCCTAAGCTATCTATGAGACTTGAAGTCACTGCAGTATAAATGTCTAGAAGAACATATATAGGATACCCCTCTCTGCCCCATTGACTTTGCCCTGGGGCAGCTTAGCTCACTGCTTCTATATCTGTGTGGGCATCAGGAGAACAGCCTATTCTCATTAAACACAAGAAATGATGTTACTCCCAGATCTTTAGCACACTTGCTTCATGTCTTCAGAAAACTGTAAGGAACACATAACATGGGATGAACTCACACCTGTAATCACAACACTAGGGAAGGTGGTAGGTGGTGACGGTAGGAACAAGAGTTCATGGCCAGTCTGGCTATATGAAATCCTCTCCCAGAAAACAAAATAAACAGAACAAAACAACAAAAAGAAACCTAGTACATTCAGTGATTACTTAACTGAAAGGCATATACGATGCCAATATATGGATACACACTTTAAATACTATATATTCATATAATATATATATATTAAATATCTGCCTCTGTATTAAAATTACACAATGAAATGTATAGTAACTCTTCCAAGCAGGGGGATGGTGATAATGGGAGAGACAGTACGGGCATGGCATCAGGCGGTAGGTATGCAAGAACACTAGTCTCTCCTCATTTTGATTGCTAACCTAAACTCCTCCCTGAAACCCCCAATATGTCTTTTTAAAGGTGTCTGTAATATTGATAGAGCTAGATTTTTCTCTATGTTTGTGGGACATTTCAGGACTTTTGAAGTGTTTTAATACATTGTGTGTGTGTCTATCTGTGACACAAGGTCGTAACTCTTTGAAACTGATGCAATCCTAAGCAATTTCAATCACTGCCAGTGTAATAATGCTGGGATTTGTCTAAAGGGTGAGCAATTTCTCCTTTGAATCCGAGTAATTTTCCCCAGAGGGCCTTGAAAACCAAGAATGCATTTCTAATCAGCTTGCAGCAGCTGACTTATTAGAACTGCTGTTTGATTAGGACTCACTCCAAATCAATATAACATGAAGGTGCCCATCTTAATGAGCAGAGAGACTGCTGTAAGAAACAAGAAAGATTGATCAAAGACCTTCCTAATCTTAACGGGCACTGGAGGCCATGTACTTATTGAACACCTTCACTTTATAGACTAAGTGAAACTCTAAAAAGTTAGCCAGCTTTCCCAAGATTACCTAGCTAGTTGATGACCACACTAGACAGGGCATATACAGTCTTGAATCAGTGCCAATTGTCTAAAGTGTGGCATGACGGAAAGAAAGGACAGCTGGACTCTCCCTTTATGAGTGGGGAAGAGTCTGGCTATGAAGTTCTAGTGTTCTTCTCAAATATGTGTATTTGTGAGCTTTCCCATTAAATTTATTCACAAAGAAAGGACACAGACTAGCTTTGAAGTCCATGTTTTGATCGGTATTGAAAACTTAACTAAAAACCCATTATGTTTGGGAAGACTTCACTACCTTCTCCAGGTACAGATTACAGAATACCCACCATAATGTAGCCTGCCCCTCAGTTATGCGTGCAAGTGAACCAGGCAGAGGTTTTACTCCCTCAGAGACAGCAGTCATGCATCCGAATATTTTTAGTGTCATGACTTGAAGATGTTGCTGGTAAATATTAGTGGGAAGCCAGGCATGCTACTAAACACCTTACCGTACACAGTGCCTCCATCCTACCCACCCGCCAAGAATTTCTCCAGACAAAAGTATCAAGAATGATGAGGAAGGAAGATTGAAAACATTAACCTGAAACTCCTTGCTGAGGTCACTCTAGAGTGACCCCGTTTATGCTGTTTCAAATAGTTAGATGGACATTTTAGAGCACTAGGAAATATACAACCATTCATATATTTCTAAAATTTTTATGGGATGAAGTGGCTCAGAGGTTAAAAACACTGACTACTCTTTCAGGGGTTCTCAGTTCAGTTCCCAGCAACCACATGGTGTCTTCAGGCCTACAGGCATACATGCAGGCAGAACACTGTATACATACTAAGTAAACAAATCTTTAAAAATTTTGTTGATCGCTATTTCAACTGTTTAAAAAGTAGTTCCTGGGTATTCAGATTTGAACCACATGCCATTGTAAAAAGTCATTGTTGATGAGACTTGTCTTTCATCTTTTCCTCTTTCTTCCATTCCGGGCCTGTTTTACAAGGTTTTGACTCATTAGTTTAAGGAGAGAGAACAAAGGCTTCTTCAATTATTTTGCTTCCAAAGAAAATTCTTTTGTGTTTTTGTTAAAAGAAACTAATGTCATGCTCATGGTCAGGTCAGAAGATGGGCACCCACTTCCCTCATGAGAACTTTATATTACATTTGTATGTAGTTGAGAGAAACATCAGTCAGGACTGGATAATTCTAGCAATCAGCCAGCATTAAAGGCCATTTAGGCTAAGATGCAATACTTGTGGTGGTCAGAGACGGGGTAGGCAGAGTAGTGCTAGGCTTTTTAGAGGAGACTTAGCAAGTGAAGCCCCAGGCAAAGCTCTTTCACCTTAAAGGGAACAATTGTGTGATTTCTTTCCTTCCTTGTACTCTGGCCCTATAAGGCTCCCATAGCCTGCTACCTGTCAAGTCTAGGGTGCTGCTTATTATGTTGATACATGGAGCAATGTCACTGCATGCCACTTTCATCTACAGTTATAACCTTTTCCAGAATCATTGGTGGCTGTCCATTTTGCAAAAGCCGAGAAAATTAAAAACACCACCAGCCTTTGCTCAAATAAAAGTTGCTATAAACACAATAAAAATCCATTTTTTTTTTTTTTTGGTACAGGCAGTCTTACTTGATTACTGCTATCTATCTCTTCAGAAATGATCTTGCAGTTTGGTCTTGGAAAGAATTTTTTGTTGTTTTGTTTTGTTTTGTTTTGTTTCTTTCAAAACAGGGTTTCTCTGTGTAGCTTTAGACTCTGTCCTGGCACTCACTCTGTAGACCAGGCTGGCCTTGAACTCACATAGATCTGCCTGCCTCTGTCTCCCAGATGCTGGAATTAAAGGCTAAAGGCATGTGCCACCACCACCTGGTAGGCCTTGGAATAATCATTTAAAAGTTAGAAAACACCTTTCCAAAAATGTCAAATCACTTTGTTTTTATATTAGAAACACCAAACTTTTTAAATGTACTCAGTGTACAAAACTGATGACATTGTGAAGTAACGTATTTAGAGGTTGAAACTGAAGCGTGAGGAAGTGGTGTCCATAACAGACCTAGACAAAGCCTAGATCAATGTTGCTAAACCTTTGAGTCATGACCCCTTTGGGGGTCAAAAGACCTTTTCACGGTGGTCTCCTAAGACCATCAGAAAACATAGATATTTACATTACAATTCAACAGCAAAATTACAGTTATGAAATAGCAACCCAAATAATTTTTATGGTTGGGGTCACAACAACATGAGGAACTATATTAAAGGGTCACAGCTTTAGGAAGGTTGAAAACCACTTACCAAAATGGTGCTTCAGTGGTAATGAGATATGGCCATACCTTTATATAAGAGAATGACATAATTGAGAGGTAGGAAAGTCTTGCTCATGATAAATAAGCCTTGGCATAATTATAGAAAAAAATAAGATTGGCTTTCTTTTCTTGGAATACATAAAATAACAACATATGGTCTTTAAAATGAGCTCAGTGAATTATTTGATATATATAATATTCCCTCTAGAGAGTCATCTTGGAAATGACCTTCAAACATTTATTATAGGGTTCCTCTACCAATAAAGGACAAGAAGAGCATTTCCTCTTTGATACTGTAAATTGATTTTAAAATATTGTTATTGATTCTTTGAGAATTTCATATACTACAGTTTGACTATATTCACCCTCAACTCTTCCCCTTATTTCCAAGTGTCTACATGATAGACAGTTCAGCTATAAATTCTTTGCTTAACCTCTGGTAGATTCTGGTATAAAGAGATAGCACACAAACACCTGCACACATACCCAGGTGTGCATTTTTCAAAGGTTTCTAATAAAATGGCAGTTCTGGAATGACAGTGACTCTGTAGTTTCCAGTTACTTCCAAAAGAATCTGAGGATTCCAGGATGAAAACACTTGATTTTGTTTTTGTACTTCATTTAGCTTGGATTCCTTCTAAGAGGGAAAAGGAGAGTGTGGGCCTGCTCTGTTGACTAAGTCCTGGTATCTTTGTGACCTCTGGGCTAACTGTGACATTCTGTTTCAGCAGGGAGGATTTGTCAAAGAAATGACAAGAATGTGGTTGGTACCATGGAAGATAAGGGTGTGTTTCTTGCTTGCTTCCCTAATCAACTACAATGATAATTGGTATCTTTGCCACATAATACAGTGTTGTTGGCCATTAGTGAGTTGGCTATTGAAGAAAGAGTTGGTTCCATTCATCAGTAAAGAGTAAAGACCAAACTGGGGCTTTTATTTATTTTGTTTGTTTATTGGAAAAGGAGCCCTGAGCCTTCAGAAAGTAGTGGCTGCTAACACTGAATTGGCTCTCAGGTGTTTCTCCTCATTGGGTGCTAGTCTAGTTGGAGAAGCAAGTGTTAATAAACATAGCAAATAAAGAGAGGGAATTCTGTGAGTTAAACCCCCTAAGGTGTGGCTGAGCTAATCGAGGATGTACTCAAAAAATAAAATATGCATTACATGGACAGTTTATCAGCACAAGAAAGTAGCACCATGGTATTTTAATTTTAATCTTCTCAGTTTCTCAGCAAGCAAATGGAAAAATCAGAATAAACTTTACAGGATTAGAAAGAAGACTGAAAATAAAAATGATTATACAGTTCTTAGCATATGCCCAATATATAGCAACAGTAAAAAAAAAAAATAAAAAGACTTGTGGTTTTATAGTCTATGTACTGGTATCAGTTCTCACAAGTCTTAGGAAGTAGTAGTCATTTTTGCATATGTATCTGTATATCTTTTACTCTGATACCTTTCACTCTCCCGACAAAGCTCTCTTGGGGCTTTTGGATGTCTCTTTCTTGACCCTGTTTCACAGTGTGTAGCTCAACCCCAGGAATCCTAGCTGACCTTCAGATAATGACTGGTGAAATAAGTTCCTGGGACTGATTGTGAAATTCATTGATCTCTCCATGCAGGCTATTTAAGACCCATATTTGGAAGCAGTTTCCAGAAATCTTTCAAGTCTGTCACCAAATACAACCACATAGCAGATTCTAGCATTAGAAACATGTAGACCCCATTAGTGTTCTCATCGTTTTCCATAACCTAATTTCCTTTGACACAGAAAGTAACCGGACAATCATTACCATTTTTCAAGGTGAAGTACACAGGGCATCAAGAGGTTTTATACCCGGCACTCTGCCAAGGAACGTCATCAAATTGATACAGGAAGACAGAGCCAACATTGCTGTTGGTTAAGAGAACTAACTGAACCCCAGTTCCTATGACTATTTGTCGTGGTCCTCTTCCTGTTATTCTGTTGAAAGAAGGAAATAGATACATATTTTTGTTTTAAATGAGATGAATCACTTTCACATTTATCTATGTAATTATATAACAATGCTGCATAATGCAATATGTGCTTATTAGTTCTATGGTCCTGTTTATATTTACTTCCCTGTGTAGGGAATGTGTTGAAGACACTGGGGAGTAGCATGTGATTTTTCTATAAATCTTTTGAATACATACCTGTATTTGGGCGATACGCTAGTGAATTTATTTGATTGAATGGAACTGACATATGTATTTGCAAATAACTGAAAAAGTTGGGTTTCAAACTTCATTTTGTCTTCAGATAAGTTTAAATATATGCATTATTATATGAGAATTTTATTGATGCATTAAATTCATCACGTTTGACTCCTCCTTTTAGTTATCTCGTTTAATGAGAATTTGGGAGTTTGGCTTTGAGGTAGAGATGCTTCCAAGCACACAGTCATTTGATATTAGGCTGAAAAATGGATTTGGTGCAAGTTCAGACACCTGAGCCCTGGTGTGCTGTCATGCTTCTCAGGGACCAGTCTCACTGTAACTGTATCTTCCAGGACTCACTGGGATTTTTTTTAAATAGATGATGCTCTGTCTATTGAACTTCTTGCCAAGACTCCAGAAATCCTTCATGATGTGAAATACTCTAGATACACTTAGTAATTATTGAACATGTTAAATTGTATAAAAGCCAATAAAACATTTGTCAGCAACATTGAAGAGGCTAAAATGGGTAAAAGATAATAATTATATTCTTTTTAGCTTCATGCATTCTAGAAGATATTCATAATTGTGTATTTTCTAGTTTTCAAAGGTAGACCAAGTTTATAGTACATTTACCATGGTAAATGTCAAAATAATATTAAAATGCATCTATTGGTTTATCTGCTTTACACTGATATGTTCTCCTACAATTTGTTGCTACTATTATACTGTGCTTATTTTTCTCAACCAATAGTATTTCAGTCAGAATAAGGAGTTGTTAAATCTGGGAACATGGTGTGATATTACTTGTTATACTTGGGATTCTATTTTTATGGGACTCCTGGTTTTTCCTGATTGACCTGTAAAAGTATTGATAATGTGTCACTGACAGGAGGTTTTATATTTCCTGTGTGCTCAGCACCAAGAGACCACGTACCTCCCCCAGGCGGCAGAGTGTGAGTGGCTTCCATCACATGTAAACTCAAGATATCATGTTGAGTTGGAGAGATCATGGAAAAGAAAGCCAGATACTTTGGTTATTTCACCCTTCCCTGGACATTGTGGCAGAAAAATCCGATGTAGGATCTTCTATAGCCAGGGGAAAATAAGAACTCTCTTACCTAAAGCCAGTATATCTCCCAACAGGACCACTGAGATTCAGAAGTGTGCAACACACTTTTGAGGTACATCTGCAAAGTTTGTAAAGCTCTGCTCATGCAGACAGAAGAGTGGCTATGCACTAGCAGCAGAGGAGAATAGAATGCTGTGAATGGATCCATAAAGATAGAGGGCAGAGATCAGAAAGTGGCTTTGGAACAAGTATCAGTTAGATTCCAGTAAGCCAGGACCACCTTAGGAAGAGTGGTCAGAACACAAACTGAGAAGGAAGGGCTATTGACAAATTACAAAGGACTTGTGAACGCCAAGAGAAGGAGTGTAGACCTAATTAGAGAGACAGCAGGGAGCCACTCAGGGTTTTGTGTGGAGAAGCAATATGATTACAGCTGACAACAGTCTTAATAAGACTTAATAAATAGTACAGTTTATAACCCCAGGCCAACTGCTGAGTCAAAGCCAAAGGCTGTGCTGCAAACTTAGCAAACTGATTACTGTGAGGGTGGATGGTGAGATTTAACCCAAGACAGCCTTTGCAGTGGAGTGGAAACTCTTGGAAATGCAAACAAATATCTGCAGTGACAGGTGACATGACACCCTGTTGAAATGACTTGAGCAGTACCACAACTTACTTTGCATCATTTTAAAAAACTTCTCTGTAAATAGTCAGTGCTCATTGTGAGATTTATTGTTGTTGTTGTTGTTATTTCTTATTTTACATATAGATCCCAGTTCCCTCTCCCTCCCTTCCATCTCCTGTCCCCCTTGCCCCACTCCACAGGGAGGGTGATGACTTCCAGGAGGGATCAACAAAATCTGTCATTTGGAATAGGGACTAGGCCCTCCCTCCTGCCTCTAGGTTAAGGGAGTATCCCTCCATAGGGAATGTGCTCCCAAAGTCCTTTCACGGACCAGGGATACATCCTGGTTCCACTGTCAGAGGTCCCTTAGACTGCCCAGGCCTTCTAACTGAGACCCATGTTCAGGGGATCTGAGTCAGTCTAATGCTGGTTTCCCAGCTATCAGTCTGGGGGCCCATGAGCTCCCCCTTGTTCAGGTCAGCTGTCTCTGTGGGTTTCGGTAGCCTGGTCTTGCCTGCATTTTCTTATCACTCCTCCCTCTCAGTAACTGGATTCCAGGAGTTTGGCTCAGTGTTTAGCTGTGGGTGTCTGCTTCTCTTTCCATAAGCTACTAGATGAAGGCTCTATAATGGCATATAAATTAGTTATCAATCTCATTATCAGGGAAGGGCATTTAATGTAGCCTTTCCACTGTTGCTCAGATTGTTGGTTGGGGTCATCCTTGTAGGTCTCTGGACATTTCTCTAGAGTCAGTTTTCTCTTCAAACCTATAATGGCTCCCTCTATTATGCTCTCTCTCTCTCTCTCTCTCTCTCTCTCTCTCTCTCTCTCTCTCTTTCATCTATTTGTCCCCTGACTCAATCTTCCTAGTCCCACATGGTCTCCTCTCCTCCCCTTCTCTTTCTCCTAACTCTGTCTCCACTCACTGCCCCCCTCCACTTACAATATGATCAGGAAATCTTGTTCCTTCACCTTCTGTGAAGGAACTTGTATGAATCTCTTAGGTATCTCCTTGTATCCTAGTTTCTCTGGCTGTGTGAATTATAGGCTGGTGATCCTTTGCTCTATGTCAAAATCCATATGAGTGAGTACATACCATGTTCCTCTTTTTGTGACTGGGTTACCTCATTCAGTTTCTTCAAGTTCCATACACTTGCCTGCGAAATTCAAGATTCCATTGTTTTTTCCCGAAGAGTAGTATTCCATTGTGTAAATGTGCCACATCTTCTTTATCCATTCTTCAGTTGAGGGGCATATAGTTTGCTTCCAGATTCTTGCTATTACAATTAATGCTGCTACGAACATAGCTGAACAGATGTCTTTGTTGCATGGATGTGGATCATTTCGGTATATGCCTAAGAGTGGGACTGCAGGATCCTATGGTAGACTGATTCCCATTTTCCTGAGGAACTGCCATACTGATCTCCAAAATGGCTGTACAAGTTTGCACTCCCACCAGCAGTGGAGGAGTGTTCCCCTTTCTCCACATCCTCTCCAACATAAGCTGGCATTGGTGTTTCTTTCTTAGGGCTAGAATCTCTCACCATCTGTCTTAATATTTGCAATGGTCTTATGCCATCTTTTATTGGTATTAAGATGTTTGTCAAATAGGAAGATGCCGTCATATTATCCACAGTTTGATTTAAAAGCTAACAGTGACAAGATGATAATGAAATTTTAGCCCTCCCCATTCAAATGTCAGAATGGATAAATAGTGTATCTGTTTAAATGTTTTGTTCTTAATGAAAGAATGGGCTATATAAGAAGCAGGAAACTCATTCTCTGTGGTTTTGTAATTAGAAAATGATGTTTTACTTTTTACTATTGTGTCTTTCAAGTATGTGGGTTTGTGCATATGAGGGCCTGACAACAGTGTTGGCTCCCCCACTCCTAGCCCCCGGAAACGGGAGTTACAGGATGCTGAGAGTGGTCCAAAGTGGGTGCTGGGGACCAAACTCAGGTCATTGGTGGGATTTCCAGCCTTTTAGCCCATGACTTTTGGGGCAGCAAGTCCTAGGGTGTGGTGTTGTCTGCTGCTTGACAACTGATAAGCTGAGGGGATGGTCTCTCCTCACTCTCTTGCTCACAAGCTGTCTTAGGAGTGGAGCAGGTGGCTTGCCCTTCACCCCTGGACAGAATAACTTGAAGGCAGCTGGAACAGCCGGAACAGCTGGAGCAGCAGTGGTGTTTAACCGGCTCTGTATCAGTGATGCTTCTCCCTATTTTATGCCCAAATAAATTCTTGAGAACCTTTAGCAGACTCTCTTGGATTCACACTAGAGTCATCTCCAAGAGCAGGGCATGGTTGCAAGTGGTGAGCCATCTCTCCTGGCCCTGTACTGTTGCCATTTTAAGGAAGTTCCAGAGGATGGGAAAGAGGCAGACAGAAACAGGTACTATGGTAGGAGAATGAGCATGTCTAAAGGAAGCAGAGACATCTTACTGTGGAACCTAGCCTGGCCTTGGCCACCACATCTGCTACTCCCATGTCCCTAATCCTGAGATTGCCCACAGCAGCCACATTCAACAAACTGGACCCAAGTGATTTCTCGATTACAATTTAAAGTAATACCTCTGAATTTCTGATAAAGCCGTCAATCACTGTGACTATCCATTGGTATTTCTTTGAAGGAAAAAAAAAAAAACTCCATTTGATTAAAAAAATGACACATTTAAAATGCTAAAGGAATCAGATAAGGGTTTTTTTTTTTTAATTTATGCAGGAAGAATAGTAATAGTAGCTAATTAAAACCTGTGAGACTCAATGAGCTAATGGAAAAACGTGATTATCAGTGCACAGAACAAATAGGAAACCTCAGTGTACTGTTGCTGTGCCATCCCACAGTGGCTGAGGAAGAGTCTAGTGAGGTATGAAGGTTTGAGGCTGGCGGCAATGCCAGGGTCTGGCAAATCAACCATTAAAAGCTATCCCAGTCCATGTTCCTTAATATATTATTTATTGTTGGAAAGTGTAATACATGCATATAATGTAAAAGGAGTTCTTAATTGGTCTAGGTAACAAAAGCCGGAGTCAGATACAGAGGGAAATGCAGAGAGAACAGAGAGAAGGAGCAAGCCACACCACATCTTACCTCCTAATTGTCTCTGCAGAAAAGAGAGTGATTTTCTGTTTGCCCCTGCTTATATCCTGTTTCTGCCAAGCTACATCACTTCCTATCTGTCTGTACAGACCTCCAGACCTCTATGGTTAGCTAGTGGCAAGCTCTATTCTCTGACTCCCAGACAGGCTTTATTTGTGAAAGAAAGATATCACCACATTAATGCATGTTAATCTTATCCACCACCACACTTTGCTCCCCTTCAACTCTTCCCGTACACCACCGAATCCTCTTCTCATTTTAATGACCCCCACTTTTTGTTTTTATAACCCACTGAGTTCAGTTAGTGCTGCCCATATGCACATGGATTCGGGACCATCCACTGGAGCCCGGAAAGATGGGAGTTGTGCTTACCACTTCAGCTCTTACTTAGCTATTTGTTGTTTCTGAATAAAATCCTAGAGTCAGCTTCCAGATATTGAGTGACTTGGCATTTTGTGGCTAGAAAGACTGGGTGGGGACTCAGGGATCCTGGAGTTTTCTCTTAGAATTTACATGAACAGTCAACAGCTTTTGCTTCAGCTCCCTTGAGTGCTATGGTTGAGAAAATACCTTAGCTGGAGTAAGCATCTTCCCCTGAGCTCACATTGACCTGAAAGGACAAGCTCTCTCTGACTCCTAAGGATCTGGGGAAGCAGACATGTGGCAGGCTATTTCTTATCCTCTATTTACAGAGAGGGCCCAAGGCACTGAGTGGTGTTGGGCTTGTTCAAGGTCACAGCATGGGTCTGTCAGCAGATCTGGAAAGAACATCTCAGTCCCTGGAGTCTGGAACCAGTCAATAGCCTGTTGGCCCAAAAGCTAACAGATGATGGATGAGCTGATTGCATGGCTGGAGGCATGGGGTGCCAAAATGCCATGGAGACAGAGACACCATGTTTATGCCTGCTGGGGCAGCGGGGAACCCCTCCAGGCAGGAATGGTTCATATCCTTCCTTAGCCCTGTTGTCTCTAGATTGCTAAAGAATAGATCTTCAATCCCCTTCCTGTTCTCCATTCTTCTTTTGTGGTGTAGCAGTTCAGTGATTTCTCAGTAAGGTGGACTTTATTTTCTGTCTAACTGAAATAGTATGAATGTACACATTTAATTTCACCTTCTGACTCTATCTCAAAACGCCTTGGATACTAATGTGTAAGTTAGGCTTTACAAATAAGCATTTATTCCGAAGGAAGGCATTTGAGTTCTAATCAAACACATACACAGTAGTTTGAACTCCTTTTACTAAGCTTTTATTATATGAGTAACCTGGAATGTGTAATTCTCTGTAGCAGAAACACATAGAAAGTAACTGACTAAAAACATCCCTTTAAATATAAACATATATGAGTTTTGTAGAATGGCATCAGGGAACAAAAAAAAAATATGTAAGATGGCCTAGAGACTGCCTACGTGAGAAAACCAGACTGAATCAGACTTGGCAGTTTTAAGTGATTTTCCTTTAAAAGAAATTCAATACAGAGAAAAATTTGTTATGAATTGGAGTCCATGTATTTGTATTAGTTTGAAGAAACTTTTGAAATGATGATCACCATTCTTTATACAAATTTTGAAACATCACAAAATATATCATTCGCTCCTAATATATTGTAACAGTCATATCGTAAATATCCTATGCTAATATCCTTGGTCAAGTAAGGTTTATCTTTTACCCTACTTCCAAGTTTAGAGTTTTAGAGGAAAGTATACATTTGGTGCTCAAAACTACCTGAGATCTCTCATGCTATTATTTTAGTTTGCAATGTTACAAAGAGAGACCCAATGGGTATGGTACCCAAGAGCACAGTGACTATTTACAATGGCACTTGAGTCCCTATCTTTCCTTGTTTTAATTTTTTCAGGATTTCGTACAGTGCATTGTGATCATATTCACCCCTCCACTCCTAGGAGATCCACCCACTCTTCTACCAACCCAACTGTATGTCCATCGTCCTCACTGTTTAAAAACCCATCAGGTACAATTTTTGATGTCTATATAGTCTTGTGTGTGTGGCCATCCACTGGAGTGGGGTCTGTCCACAACAACAACAAACAAACAAACAAAAAACCCAAATAACCCACTGGATCTCTCTCTCCTAACAGATATCAATTGACAGTAGCTCCTCAGTTAGGGGTGAGAATTCAGGCCAACTTCCTGCTCCGTGTTGGAATCTTGTCTGTCCTAAGCTTGAGCAGGACTTGTGTATATTACAACAACCATTGTGAGTTTGTAAGCTCAATTGTCCTATTGTGTCTGGAAAACTGCTTTATTATAGCCATCTACCACTTCTACCTCTTACAGTAGTTCTGACCCCTCTTCTACAGTAATTCCTGGGACTTCAGAGGAGGCGGTGTGATATAGATATACAGATGTCCCATTTAGAACTAAGCATTGTAGGACTTGGCCATATGACACTATTGCTACACCAAGTACTTGAATACTTTTTTTTCCACATCAGAATCAGTGCTCTTAACCACTTTACTCTTCTCCACTTAGTTAATTTATGTGGGCATTTAATGTTATAGAAGCCCTGTTAGCAGACAGCTGGATCTCCATGGAGCCTAGGAGAAGGCCAGAGTGCTGTTTGGCATTGGTCAAGAGAGATGCTGCCCTGACTGGCTAGCATAAGTATCCAGTATGTCTAAGTATGTTAGATACCTCTGACTTCTGAAGTCTATTCTATTAGTTCTGGTCTGACCAGCCTCCTGGGCCACACTGTGCACTTCTTACCAACCTTCTCATTTGTAATTCCTACAACAAATCCGTTAGTTATCTGGAAGCTTATTCCATATTATAATCAGTTAAAATACTGCCTAGTTAGGGTAAAAATTAACAAAGAAAAACATTTCAAGAAGAACCACAGTACTTATCCCTAAACCAAGAATTTATCACCTTGAAGTGCATGTGATAGCTATATAGTCTCAGATGCAAGACAAAGTCTCAACTACAGTCATCAACTGTCTTTGCACCCATACTGCTGTGTTGATACGATCTCAGGAATTGTGTGTTCGATCTGTTGCTCGAATGACTGGGCTTTTATTTAAGGAGCTATTTCTGTATTCTGGAATTAGAGATAGAGAATACTCTAGAAGAAAATGAGAAACTTAGTTGGATAAGTTCTGGCAGGTAAATGAGCTAGTCTCATGATGCTGCTAAATAGATCTTGCTTCTCTTCAGCTGTTGTTATGCCTAGGGAGCAAGCCACACAGCTATTTATTCTGTACATCTTCCCCGTTACTTAAACTTTTTAGAAGAATAATTAGGCTTTTGAATTGGAGGATACTGACTTTGTTGTGGGGTTTTGCCACTGGGCAGCATTTTTACCTTCAAAAAGGAGGGATAAAATGAATGCTTGTGTATCTCCAAAGGCTTGCTTTACTCGCTTCATCATTATACAGGACAGTAATGATGCTCACATCACTGGGTTGTTAGGAGGGTAAATGTGGCGACAGACACAACTGTGCTTCTTAGAAGTGCCATGAAGGGTTGAGTTCTCACAGCTAACCGTCCACAAAACTCCTGAGTAATTTTAGATGAAAGACAAATGGTAAATCAGTTACCTGGTATGAGTAGGTAAAATTTCAGGTGACTGGGGAATGTGTGGCCTTGCTTTGGGGAACCTGAGATTGAGATTTTGCTACCATTGGCTTAGTGTGATGACAAATTCTAATATCTACAGCATTTATAAAACCATTAGCCATTTTTTTAATAGGAACTTCTAGAATGGGGATATTTTATAATTGTGGATCAATATTGAATAACAATTTTTTGCTTTACCTAGATTTTAATGAATAAAAATTGTACAACCTAAGGGTGACTAGTGGTTCCTATATTGGGCAGTATATCAATAAACAAAGGTGAGTTAAACAAATGCTTATTTTTTCTCCATAAAATATCTAGAATGAAGAAGAAGGGGGGACATATAGATGGTCTGGAAACATCATTAAGGAAATGAGCTCTTTGATTTGTTCCTACTGACAGGAATTCATTCTAAGCGACACTCCTGCCCTCAGGGAGACTCAATATTTCTTCCCCCACATTCGATGTAAAGAAAACAGGAGGAGGGCATGGAAGAGGCTGAAAGTCTGCTTGTCTGCATTTATTGCCACAACAGTTATTATCATAATCCTGGACCCAAGAGTTTTCTGCTTCTTCATTCAAAAATCTTTATGACAAATTAGAGAAGATACTTCAGACTTAGGGGTATGCACTCTAGAACAGTGATTCTCAACCTTCCTAATGCTGTAGTCTTTAATACACTTCCTCAGTATGTGGTGATCCCCAGCCATATAATTGTTTTTGTTGATCTTCATAACTGTAATGTTGCTACTGTTATGAATCATAATGTAAATATCTGTGTTTTCCAAATGATCTTTGGCAACTCCAGAGGGGCTCACAACCCACAGGTTGAGGACCACTAATCTAGAACGTAAGACTAGGTTTACTGTATTTGGGTCATGAGAGATACAGATGATTACAGTTAAAGAAATCTAATGACTGTAGAAGTATAACGTTGTCTATCTTGTGTCTTTGTAGCAAGGGTTACCTGAGGCCTGGTACTTTGAAAAATGGGACAGTATAAATCTTATAGTTCTGGAGATTCATGAGCATGACAGTGGTGTCTGTATGTCCTGGCAAAAAAAAGACAGCACATTGCAGGTGGCATCTAAATGCCAGGAGTAAATGCAGAAGAAAACACATGGCCTGGTAGCAGGAAAGAAATTGGGCCTCCAAACAACCCACTGTCTCAGTAACTAACTCGGTCTCATGGAAGTTGTATCAATATGTCCCAAGGTCACTTCCTAAATGAACAAATTACTTTCCACTAGCCACTGAATCATTTAGTGTCTGTGTGTGTGTTGTGTGTTAATGCATGGTACATTTATTTGTTCATGTGTTCCCATTATGCAGGTACCTGGACATGTGTCTGTGTAGAGGTCAGAGAGATCTACATTGAGCACATGGCTTCATGGCAGGCATTTTTATCAACTGGACCATCTCTTCAGTCTTAGCCCCACCTCCTAAATGCTCCCTCCCCTACAACTCTGCCGAAACTAGGCCTCAAGAATATGCACATTTGGAAGGTAAATGGAACCTATATCCAAACTACACACTCATATCCAAACTACTACACAAGTAGATTCTAAGAACCAATAACAGCTTAGCATGCAGGAAAAACATAAAGATACTGTATTAAAAACCAAAATGCTCACAGGTAAATACATGTCTTATAATGGAGATGATGGAAGGTGTGTTAATTGGTTGCCCTGGAAAACCCCTCAATATTAATTGTTATCCTAAATGCATAAATATGTATTTAAAGATTCCTGGTTGTAGTAAAATGTAGTAGTACATTGTAATAAAAATGTAATCAGCTAATTTTCCTAAAACTTCAAAATCACTTTTGGCGCTGAGTCTAACATCAGCTATCAAACTCCTTTAGGGTTGGAAGGAGCCAGGACTCTAGTCATTCTGCAATGCCTCACTTTTCTAGCTTTGTCTATTGTATTGAGTCCTGCTCTGTCCCTCAAGCCAGCTCCCCAAATAATGACATGGAGGCTTATTATTAATTATAAAAGATTAGCTTTTAGCTTAGGTTTGTTTTCAACTATCTCTTAATTAATCTATGTTCTACCACTTGGCTTTTACCTCTATCCCATTCTGTCTATCTGACTCATTCTACATCCGGCTGGTGTCTCTTCCAGTAATAGATTTATTTTGAGTTTCCTCTTTGCCCAAAAGTTCCACCTACTTTCCTGCTTAGCTATTGGCCATTTAGCTCTTCATTAAACCAACCAGAAGGGTTTTTAGGCAGAGATACATCTTATAGTGTAAACAAATACACCACAATATTCTATGCACAATGTGATCTTTGTACAATCAATATGTGCTCACAGTTGTTTTAGTTACAAGAAGTTTGTTAACAGTACCTCTCGTTAATGGGAGTCCCAGCAGCCCTAGTCTTCAGAAACTCAGCCTTCCCACCGACAAAGAGGCTTCCGCCAGAACCTTCCCCACCTCAATAGTTTGTGGTTTTTACCAACATAATTCAGATATCAGTAAGGAGTCTTAATACTCAAAACAAATACTTTACTGACTAATTAATGATACCAAACTATTTCAAACTCTCATTTTTAGAGGATTATTAAAATGTGTCTCCTTATTCAAACATATATATATATTATGTTTCTCAGTGCCTTAGACTAGTATCTTTAATAGTTAAATCGGAAAAGGACATTTTCAGGTATATGTCCAGAATTTTTGTTCATCTCAGCTGAGAAAAACAGCATTTATGAGTTGTCAAGTTGGTAGTGGCAGATTATGCAGTGGAAACCTCTCATAAGACACTCGACATCTGAGAGGGCTAGACCAGAAGAGGAGGGAGGAGGACATAAGTTTCAAAGATCTACACCAGAGGTCTACAGCCCATCAGTTAGGCTCCATGTTGCAAAGCTGTCTACAATGTTCCCTGGTCAGAACGCCCAGCTGGGTGGGAGCTAATAGGACTTTTGCTCTGAAACATACAGTGTGTGTGTGTGTGTGTGTGTGTGTGTGTGTGTTCTTATGTGTGTGGTAGAGGTGATAGTGGTTGCTTTCCCCAACATCTAAAGGGTGTGCTGCTTTTGGATTTCTTTATTTTTTTGCTAAGAAAAAATGACTGAAATTTTACTAGGATTTATTTATATCTTCTGTTATTTCTTGTTGTATTTAAAAAATTTACAGATGTTCAATATAGCATTTTCCAAGTAATCCCTATAATAACCCATTTCTTTGAATAGATGGCCAGAGAAATTTATGTTTCATAAAGTTGAAAATAAGAATAGAAGCACTTTTGTAGCTGTGTTCTATGTGTATGTGTGTGGGATGGAATTTTAGTGCTTTTATTTACATAATGAGTTGGTGATCTTTTGTTCTCTGTAAAGCTCCTTTTCCTGAAGCTGTAATTTCCTGCAGAATGAAGAGATTTTTTCTAACATCAAAGGATATTTGCAATGCATTGCAGGAATTTTGGATGTCATACATAAACTAATGGACTAGTAAGTTGGTGCTTAATCTTTGGAAGGAAACAATGTGATGAAAGTAGCTGACATCTAAAAGATACGGTAGCACCTAGCACAGATGGGAATGAGGGTTATGCTCACATCATACTCCGTTCAATGTAGACTCTTCCATTACCTATCACTTTATTTCAGAGCTAAGAGAGGGACATTTGTATTGTTTTTCAACTGCCTTGCTTTTAAGAGCTGCTTTAGGGAAGAAAAGCTTATTGATTTTTTTGTAACACTAAGAGTAAGACCTCTTACCTTTACCTACTTCTAAGCATGTGATGTTTGTACAATGGTACCCTACCTCTCCAGAAACAAAAGTTGCTACCAATTTTGTAGATTCAGAAGACTTTGAAAAGTAAGGCAGATGCAGGGCCAGTCTTTCCATCCATATTCCTATCAGAGAGAAAATTAAATATTTTGAACAGCTGTTAACTCCCAATTGCAAAAATATGGTGAACCTACTACTCCCCAAGGGAACATGGTTTTAGCATCTTTATGTTCTTCCCATAAGTCTGAAAGGACAAATTGATTTTTAGGGCATCTTAGAGGTACTACAAATTCACTAAAGGGAAATAAATATGATTACAATATATTGTATAAAATCTTACCATATAAATAAAAACATTAATTTTTAAGTGTTCAACATCCTTAGCCACCAGGGAAATGGTAGATGAAAACTTTTGTATGATTCTACCTCCACCCCAATCTAAGATGGCCATCATCAAGACTATAAATGATAGCAGGTGTTAGTGATACAGAGCAAAGGAATCCTTACACTTGTTGGTGGATACACACACACACACACACACACACACTACTAGAGAAATCAGTGGGAAGTTTCTCAAAATCCTATAAATAGATCTACCGTAAGACCTAGATATACCACTCCTGGAAATATATCCAAGGGGTTCTTTATGGCTATCCATGGTCACAAAGTTAGGAAATGGAATCAGATTGCATTAACTTGAGAAATGAATAGAGAAAATATGGCATGCACACAATGAAATTTTATTCTGCTCTAGGTAGAGAGCTAATTATGAAATTAGCAGAAAAATTATGGAACTGGAAAAATAATTATGTTGAGTGAATTAATCCAGGCCCAGAAATGCAAACATTGCCTACTCTTTTGTTTGTATTTGGTGGCTTTAATATTCATATTTGAGTCATGTGGGATGAATTAGAGACTGGAAATGCCAAAGCAGCCATGGAGTAAGGATGGGAGGGTTTGAAATATTCTCTTAATGATGCCAAATAATCCCATGCCCCTTCTCACCATGATCTTTTTTATGAATATCACTGCTTATTTCCTTAAAACAGAATCACTGTTGCCAATATAATGTAGCTACATGAAAGTGTGCCCTATCAATAAAAATGTTCTTTTTGAGATTGAGTATAAATTGGGAAAATTTCCTGGCTGAATCTGCATGTATATATGATGTGTGTACATTTTTCTGCTTACTGTTTGTTCCCTTGTGAGAGTGAAGTGTTCATTAGGTAAGACCTTCTGTTAGTGACTACTCTTTTAAACTAGTTTACTAAATTGAGAACTTTATACAAATTATTTTGATCATTTTTTTCCTCCTTCAACTCTTCCTAGATCTCCCCCACCTTCTTACACCCTCAAGTTCATGTTCTGTTTCTCTCTTTTTTAAAAAAATAATATACTTTGTGTCTACAATAATGGCTGACATAAAGGTGATCCTAATATATTAATTTGAATGAAGAAATACAGTAAATGGATTCTTTAAGATAAACTACATACCTATTATATAGTCTGTAACTTACAGCACAGTTCAGCCTGGTCTTGGCCATTATTCTCCCTTCCTCTGTCTTCTAAAAAGCTAGGATTATAGACCAATATACACAGAACAAGAATATGCTGATTCTGTATTTTAAACCATGGTCATCTATTTCAAAGGGTTTTCTTGGGACACAATAGAATGAGATGCAATCATATGAAGTAGATTTTATAATTTTCTTCATAAGGAGAGACCCTTGAGAATAAGTAATATGTCCTTGATCAATAGAGAGAAAATTAAAGAATTCAAAAATCAGAATCCTGGTGCCAAAACAAATGCTTATCTCATGTAGTGTGCCATATCTCTACAACAGTGCTACCAGTGCACTACTTTTAAATACTATTGTGGTAGGAGCCACTGGTACATCACTAAACACACACACACACACACACACACACACACACACACACGCACACACACACACATATACACTCACTCTCATGAAAAGAACAAGATCTTTAGAGCCACATATTTAATCCTGGATTCTAAATTTAGACATACTGCTTATATAGTATGGCCTCTTAGTAGGGTCAACAAAATCGTTGAATAAGTGCAAAGAAGGTAGCCA
Source organism: Phodopus roborovskii (assembly GCF_943737965.1). Taxonomy (NCBI): domain Eukaryota; kingdom Metazoa; phylum Chordata; class Mammalia; order Rodentia; family Cricetidae; genus Phodopus; species Phodopus roborovskii. The sequence continues at coordinate 2,338 of NW_026125359.1, read as the reverse complement.
TGGTCAATGCTAATGACATTTTACAGTATACATATAATAAAGTTCTGCAGCATTAGCCTCCCCCTGTGAATAAAATCTCAAGGAATTTATATCTTCAAACCCATTATGCTCTGTGGAGATAAAAGCACGGGGTAAAGGATGTTTTACAGGAGTTGGTCACAAACTAAAGGCATGAACATAATTTTGCTTAATCACGTCATTTCATGTTCATTGAAATGTACATAGCTGTGGTATTTGTCCTAGAGGGAATTGATGGTGGTGTTCCTTGTAGGTGCTTCATTAATAGTGCTTAAAGCATACAGCAATTTTAGAAAATGTAGTGTTATCTGTGTTATGTCTTATAATTGGCTTCTCATAGGACCCATGTGTTATGCAAAAGATATGGCAGAATAGGTTCATTGAAGAGTGAATAACAGGACTTCCTGGACAGCTGAACTGGAAACGTGCTAGGTGGGCTGTCAAACATCTTGTTCTCAATGATAAATAAAATGTTGTAGGACAATTGTCACAATAGATATGTGGGAATATCATTTTCACACCCTAGGGCTCTTACTGTTCTTAATAGGAGGAATTTTGTAGTAGAGGGTATACTTTATGATAAACTATCAGATATACTAATGGTAGTAAAAAATGTCTTTCCTTCCATTCCCCTTTTTAAAGCTCTAAGTGACAGAATAACCTCAGATTCATTAACATTTGATTGTTACATTGACTTATAAAGTTTATAGTATAAATCTGGTTACACATCTAAAGTTGCCAAGCCACTCATGAATAAATACTGCCAAATCTCTACTCTAATTGTCTACTTTCCAAGGAAGAATGGGATTTGGTTTTGGCTGCAAGTCTTTGAATATAGCCAATTAAAATAGCATTGAAGAGACAGTTTAGAAGTTGGAATTTTTAAACATGAAAGTCAAAGATTATTATTAGACTTTGAAACCTGTTAAAATAAGTAGTATTATCAAATTTCATTTAAAATACTAAAATAGCTTGTTATCCCAGATAAACACAGGTTCATTGTTTTGTTTTTCAATTTGGTGATTCTGAGACTAAAATATTAGTGACACTGTCTCCAAGTATAACTATTAGCCATTGTTTAATTTTCTTCTTTTTATTACATATACATCTGTATGCAAATAATGGGTTTCATTCTGGACATTTTGATAAGTATATATTATTATACTTTGCTCTTATCTAAATTTTTATTTCCAAAAGTATTGTAGAAATATATGTGTGTATAGATATATCCAGAAATTTTACAACATACTTTGTTGATGTTAGCAGTAAGAGTATGTAATATGTAATTTCTATATTTAAGATCAAATATAAAATACTTAGGGTTTGATCAAGCAAGAGCATTAGGAATTTCTAAGTTAATTTTCTAATGAACCTATTCACAGAGCCATTTGTTTAATGGACATCAAAGGAAAGCTGCTAAAGCAGGTCCTGGCTGACTGCAACTCGCTTCCAGCCTTGAAGAATGGCATTCACCAAACACACACTTCTCGCCTATTTTGTCCCAGCAGATGCCCTAGGCTGGTGAAAGCTGCAGTGATTTAAGATGCTTTCTGAGGTACAGAAATAACAGCTATCGACGAAGTAGTTTAGAATAAGTGAAGCAAAATGCTGAGGAGGAAATTACCATGGACTTTGTTAGTCCTGTCCTCTGGGAGGTCAATGCCAGGTGGTTCATCTGCATGACACCTAGGGTAGATATCCAAGGAAGACACCAGTGACAGACACCAAGGGTGTAGGGTTGTCCCTTCCCAATTCCTCCAAGGAAAGGTGAGGACATTGCTCTGCCCTTCCCCCAGCCCCTTGCCCACTGCAAAGACAGCCAGACCCAAAAGGAGCCTGGTCAGGCCAGGAACCAGGCTTATTGTATCAAGCAGGGACTTACATAGGGTTGTAGTAGGGAGGTGGAATTTAGGATGGTTTAAGGTGGTTTAAAGAGAAAGGGGCCAAGAATATTCCACCAAGCTACATGCTGGCCAGGCAGGGTGCAGCCCAATAGGCCTTGCTGAGTCACTCCCACATGGAGGTTACAGGCCAAAGACAGGTTGCCAATTTTTAGCAAGGCTCAGGAAGTTCCAGCAGCCTTACCCAGGCCCCTTAGGGCACAACAGTGGGAAGATACTAAGGGGTGATACTGAAGGGAAGATATGGGGAGCAGATAATGGTACCAGGGGCAGATACCAAGGGCAGATGTGTGTGGGGGTGGAGGCAGATACCCAGGGGAGCAGTTTGGTGTCCATAATAGGGAACAACTTGTTTTTAAGGGGCTTATGTTTCATGGCATCCCCACACTCAGATGGTACCATTTCTAGCCAACAGAAAT